>NC_031502.1:2566035-2683509 GCF_000237925.1 Schistosoma mansoni | reverse complement strand
CGCGATGGCGTTTGAAGCTACGGTACTGGGTTCGAGTCCCAGAGTGAAATCAACTCTGAGATGCAGGTACATCCAGCTGACGAGTCCCAAATAGGACGAAACGCGCGTCCTGGATTCCACTGCTAGCCACTATCCATCTCTGCTAACCATGCTTGTGAATTAAGGCTATATCGAGGCAATACGCACAGTATGCACATATGCCAAATAGAGACTGACCAGATGCAGTCCTAACAAAATCGATGGGAAGATCCAAACAAGTAATACGAAGTGAATTTAATTCATAGCTTAGTTACAGGCAAGCTATTATAAAGGTCGAATATGAATGGATCTGAGGATTCGGATAAAGGTTTTAATTTTGTAAATGTTGCTTCTCCCACCGTGCTATTTGAAGTTTGATCTCATCAATTAGTCCTTGAATTGATATTTTTACAGCGCGTAGTACGGAAAAGTTGGGATGCTAGCTGTTGATGTGAGTTCTTCAGTGCTAAATTGATGACATGTACGTTTCAAAGTGCCATGAGGACTGTTATGAACAGAGGTGGCCAAAAGTGAATACAATTGTGAAGCGCATCCTCAATACCGAGAATGTCAGTAGGGACGAGTGGCAGAATATGTTTGCGTAAGGATTTTACCTCACGTTTATTGTTTAGAGATGTACATTATATCGTCTCATGGCAAGAATCAGCAACGACCGCCATCATTTCTTCTCTTACAGAGACTGTTAAGGAATCGATTATGAGAGTTCAGCAGGTAATAATTTCTCATTTCTGGAATTTCAACTTTAGCTTGTTATGCGTAATCAAGATGAATCTTCATTATTAAAATCGTACATAGCTCAATGGAATAAGTTTTCTAAACAAAGCGAATATCTTCCGCAACCATTTAGTCCACTAGAAAACTATCTGGTTGGTAAGCATCTTAACGGTCCCAACAAACGTCATCTTCAAGAAAGTACTATTAGAAAAGTAGCTTACAGTATGACATTCAGTTACATTTTAGCTGATGCTGGAAACGTGGAACAGTACTATATACGAATCCATAAAACAGAAGCTCCTGGACAGTGCTATTAAGCTTATACAAGATGAAAGATGTGGCCAGGTTATTGATTCACAGCTCGTCATAGGTGTTCGTGAGTCCTGTGGTAAGTGTTCTACCATTTCACGTTTCTCGCATTATTTTTATTGAGCCATGTAGCGTCTGTTAGTGGTTGGTATCGTAGGATCTTTCAAAATTTGATTTCTGACTGACATGTCTTAGCCACTTGTTTCTGCTTCATTCGTATACCATCGTGTATATTAATTTTAGTAATTCCTCAGCCTGAATTATTTGTATTTATTCCCTTAATAACAAATCTCATTGTGGTCCAATAGCAAGTTGACACGTAAAGTCGCTTCGCTTTGTTGGTCACACATCCTAAAGGTGTGCCTTCCTCAGGAATAAAGAACAGTAGAAATGTCGGCGAGACTATAATTTCTGAGTGAACCACTAAGATTAAGGATAACAGATCCTAGGTTTTGGCGTGAAGTTCATTCACTTATTTGTCTTAGCGTTTTGGTATTTTCATAGTTGAAATCATGAGTGAATTGAAGCTAGACCACCATGAAAAACCTGGAAGCACTGGACGGCCGTTTCGTCTTACTATGGGACTCCTCAGCAGTGCGGATCCACGATCCCGCACTCGCGAGATTCAAACTCAGGACCTGCCAGTTTCGAGCCAGAGCCCTTAACCGATAGACCACTGAGTCGGCATCCAACGGTGTTAATATCTTGGCATTTTAGCTGATGTCAGTTAGTGATTAAAACCCCAAATATAATTCCTAACCTTAACCATCAACTGTAGTTCATAATGTCTCCATATTTGTTTCATTATGTTAAGCGGAATAGTGCTTTCGTTTCTTAAGGCGATCGTAAAGTACTTTAACATGAAAAACTAGGATATCGACGTTTATTCACCTTGATTTTCAGCCGTTTCTCAAGTGATCGAGGCTGATAATTAAGTAGTCACTTTTATCAAAATCAGTAAAACTCTCGGTGTCTTAATAATATACAAGAACTCAAATCGTTCTGAAGGGTTCAGTTAAAATATCATCTATGTAGAGGCTGTCAGAAACATGAGTTTGTTCGTTACCATGACTAGATTAATAGCAAGAGATCAAAATAATGTGGCAGTATGAATAAAGTAAACAATTGAACATTGAAAATATAGATCAAAATTACAGATCGGAAAGGTATGTATGAAGGAATACTGGAGCTCATTATCATGGAAAGGCCTAAGAGCGAATGTTTCTGTGTTATGCCTTGAGACTAATTGTTGATATGCTGCTACTGGCGTCCACGTTGGTTATAGCTGGGAGATAACTGATTCTTGTTCAACGGAACAAGATTGAGTTAGCTGAATGAAATGAAGGAAGCAAGACTTAGATGAGGATTTATCTCCAAATAAGCCATTAATTAAAATATCCGAACTAATAAGAAAATGCATCATTTTAAATTTTCGGTCAATAAATGAATCCTAAGCGTAATGACAAATTGGTGGAGGATAAGGTACATGTGGATGCTGAGAAAGTTTATATATATATATATAATTTTAATTATTCGGTCAGTAAATTTAATGGATTGAACTAGAAGCTAATCAATAATTTAATATGTGTGTACGATTTATAAAATCGATAGATCAACATGTTTCAGCTAACAGATGTTACTAAATTACTGAGTTACGTATTTTGCTTCATCATATTACCTATCCCCTATAATTCGAGTGCACTTGAGTAGGGTTTCCTACAGAGGGACCTTCAACTTGAAACTTTGTTCTCTTTCTTGACTCCCTCTTCTTTTTGCGAAACATATGGTATGGAATCATGTTCGTTTGAGTCTTTGACGTTGTTGAATGCCACTTCGATGAAATAAATAAATTGACGGGAAACTAATCTTATTATTTTTGTGAATGTATTTATTTTATTATTTATTTAAACACATAAATATTGGTACAAGGAAGCACCAGATAAATATGCGCCTCACAAATCTCATTTGATTTGTGTGAGGGCTGTGATACTGCTCAGGTGCCCAGACCGAAGCAGGTGGTTTTCGTAGGGGGCCACACCCCGAGTCTTTGACCTAAAGGTCTAGTCCACAAGGCAGTGGAGCATCGTAAGGAGATACAGTCCCATGGTAGCCGGTGACCAACAGTTGGTTCATACGCCATTCGTTCCTTCAGGATCCTGGAGCCCATGTGCACCATTGGTTTGGAATCAGGGTTTGTCAACTCCCCTAGGTGGATCCTCCACATCCCCTAACCCGGTTAAAGCACCGGACATTCGCTTTTCGTCCTCTCACTTTTGTGAACAACAACCCCGCCACGAGAAGGCAGTGAGTAGGGCTTCCCTGGCAGAGACTATATATTCGCGTGGCCATATGAGAGCATTTCGAGAGGGAGGGCAAACTCTCCCCACTCTCGGCTGTACCAGGGCATTTGGGGGCTTGTGAATGTATAGGCGACATCGGTCTTCTTAACAAAATGACCTTTGTACTTCCCTCTTTCATGCTTTACACATTTGTGCTTTTCACGTAAAAACGATAGATACTCGATAGACGATAGATGCCATAGATCGTGTTGAGTTACGTTACGAAGCATACATTATAGAACTACGTATGGAGTTGGCCATTCGATTGAAAAGTCTTTGTACCCGCAGTATTAAAATTAGCTTGTATATTTGATCGAATCAGCTCTAGACTCTTACATATTTTTACTTTTATATCTGTTGGCTAACACTTATCTGATGTTCTCAGTTTATATAGTCTTTGAATATTGTTAAGTCGCATAATTTAGTGGTCATTTATGCTTGTAATTCTAGGCTGGTTTCATTTTTATGTCTTCTCTGCGCAGAATTGTTAGGAACCATGTACAAAAAATTTGCTGGTCTTTTCTTCACGAAGCTTAAGTATTGCAATTTAAGTGTGTTATTTCAGTATCCTTCACATTCATTTCCCATGAATTCAGTCCCCAGTTTATTTTTAATCCATAACACTTATTTTTATTGTTCAGTCTGCTTGTAAATCATATGTATTTTGTTGTTTTACCTTACGCATTCTAGTCAATTTATCTACGTTATCAGAAAAATCCTTTCGAATATATGTGGATAATTTTGAAAAAGCATATATTGAAAGCACAGAGAGTTTTTATCGTATACGTATAGATGAATACATTCAGAAACATGGAATAAGAGTAAGTATAAAAGTGAAATAAAATAGTAATGATGTACATATCATAATCAATATTAAATCTCTTGAAATCAAAGCGAGGCTGTGAGATATAAGCCTTAACTGTCTAGTTATAGTTTAAATCGAACTTTACGTACATTGACTTGATCAGTTCGTATCGTTTATCTTCAAATCAGTAGATTTCGATATGAGTAGTGAATTAGCTATATCTGTTTCAGTCATTTAATTGAGTTCCGAGAATCCATTCCTCATTAAATCTTAACCACTATGTAATTTTGAACCATGTCACCTAGTTTCTACCACCTATCACCATCTGCTACTGTGTGGACCCATACATATAGTATGCTCCTATCCACACTATTCAGACCAAAGGTAAATGACTTCATAGACTGATGCCGCATCTTACTTTGGCCACCTTCAACTTACTTCCAACGCGCCTCTTAACAAACCGGCTTTGGGTGTCTGGGTAGGCGGTGGGTGAGGATTCGTAACTCATTCTCCAATTACCTCAGTCAATGTTGATTTACAGTAACATTAACTGTTTAGACATTTCTATCTGGTACCCCGCATCCAACTTCACTATTGCTTATTTGACTGTTCCACCTTATGCGAGCACTACTTCGAGGAGATCTGTGATCAGTTACTAGTGAAGTACATCAAAGTAGTGGCTTCGCGGTTAAGTCGTTCGACTTTCGGCCACTAAGTCTTGGGTTCAAACCCAGCCCCACCCCACTTACCTCGGCTCGGGAAATCAGGTGGTACTGATAGTCCTGACACTTGGATTGTGACTTGCTTCCAAACACTTGGTGAATGAGTTGGTTGATTTATTTTTTAGTGACGTACACATGTCGTCTACCTTAAGAGGTCGTATCTCCCGGTCGTAAAGCTATGCAAGGTAGACTATTTAACAGTATACTCTCCTCCTAATAGAGAGGTAGGTATTTTGGTTGTGTCACAGTTAACGCAAGTTTGTAATAACCGAATGAGATATTATGAATTTTGTTAGTCATGCATAGACTAAGGGAATGGTCGTGTGGTAGAGTGAGGTATACTTCATAATCCAGGTTATCTTCTCCCAGTGGTCCCACTTCAAGGTCACTACAGTGATGGCCAACACAACCGTTACATCAAAGAACACAAGATCGTACTTTTAATTTGCACTGTGAAATTTCTTGGTAACTTGATGCATCCATTGCTCAAAAGAACGAGGCTAGTCCATCATCTCCCCTCAAGAAATCGACTCAATTGTTGATAATAAAAGCAGTTACTGTTTTCCACTTCTTTCTGTACTAGTTAATTGTTAACTACTAGCCTTTTTTATAGTTAAACTATATAAATGTAGCTGAAATTTTAAGCCTTCAAACTTTTATAACACAAAATATCTTACTTTCTTTTGAATATCAACTTCTAATAAATCATACTAGCCAATAATAGTTATTTCATTTTGTATATTCTGAAATTGTTCAAAGTATGGAAATTATGTGATTGTTTGATTACTCGGAAATTAAATGATGATGATAATAATAATTTTTTCTAGGTTTATTTTATTAAATAAATTATTTAACATTATTTCTCATTTCGATAATTCAATGAGAAGACGAAGCTTATCAGAATTATGCGATATATTTGCTCAATACATTTCAAAGAGTCTGACCACACACATACTTGTTAAAACATTTTATGTATGAAGACATAAGGGTCAACTACACAAATTAAAAGGTAAGTGGAAACTAGTCAGTCAGCTACAACGTAGGACCAGGCACATATATGCATCGGTCCAAGTTGCCACACCTCATTAGCACAACAAATGAATACAAAATCCATAGAAGTAGTCAATACAATAGCAGCAATGTATAAAAGAAAGTTTGCATATAAGGATACAGTACAGGAAGAAAGAATTAGTTCGTAGAAAGAGTTAAATTAAGCAATTCGTCACAATAAAATAATAATGTCCTTACTATAATCTTTGTTATTTACCAACTTCAGAAAAAATGTGAGCAGAAACTTTGCTTATTATCTACTGATAACCTCAATAAAGAGTTATAGATTGCAGTGCTTCCTAAAAATTGCTCTTCACAGGTTACAAAAGTATTAAAGTTAGCTAACATCTAATCATCGATAAATGTGAATCTATTTTTATCAGTAGAGATGGATAGTGGCTAGCAGTGGGATCCAGGACGCGCGTTTCGTCCTATTTGGGACTCGTCAGCCGGATATACCTGCATCTCACAGTTGATGTTCACTCCACCATCCAACTCTGCTTATGATGCTTGTAACTTCGTGCAATATCGAAGCAGTCTCCACAGGATGCACATATGCCAATAGGAGACTGATCAATTGCAGCCCTGAACATCAATGGGAAGACTCAAACAACTAATACAAAAGTGAATCTATTTTGTTTTCAAATGTTTCTCATAATTCCTAGCTTATTTCTCCCGTACATTTTTGAATCATGTTTGAAATGTTCACGCGTCATCAGTAGTAGATATATTTGTACATTATCTTATGAATTATATGCATCATTTCCCGTTAGTGCTTTCAATTTATCTTGTTTTCTTATAATTAATATTTATTTTTTATTAAAAAATACAGAGTTACATGCAATACGCTTTGCAGAAACTAGCTGAAGAAGAGGCTCGAGCTGTAAGATATTTAGAAACTCAGCCAGAATTCAATTCCATCCCTAAGTTAATGAAAGTATGCCTCAAGACATTTGTAGTCGACTATATGGTAAGTTTGTCGCCTATTGTTTACATTGATATTTTACTTATCAGTACTTTTATACTGAGATATATAACCACAAGCAATATGTTCATATATATTGTTTAAATCGTTTGCATACTGTCTACTCTCTTAGTCCATTCAAATCACGTGGTACCATTCATATGTTATAGACAATTTATTTTTACAATTAGTAGATTACTAGTTCGAAATTTCACCATTATCGATTGTCTTGGAAGGTTCTATTCACTGTCTGATTGTATAGACTTTTCTCTGCAAATTTCTATATCATTTTTCATTGGTTACATACATATTTATGTTATATAGAAATACGACTCCTTTTGTTGCTGCCTAAATTATACTTTCACATAACTTGCTTATATTAGACTTACTAGATTTGGGAAAGTTGCTGATTTTTCGTCTTTGAATATTAAAACTATAGTATGGATTAATTTTTATCAAAAGCGATTGTTTAACTAAACACTAATCATTTCTCATTGAATAGATGAATTGAAACACTATAATTTTGCATAATCAATGTTTATCATTCCAACTGGGTACACTGTATATGAGCATATCGAAAAAGTATATTATTCAATGTGTAGAAAGGGATATAGACTATAGTGAAAAAGTGTAGTAAAAAACAGCTAAACAAATGAATGAGATTAGAAAATCCATGGTAAAAATATGTAATCTAATGCGATATATATATAAACGACCGAAGAAATCAGGATGGCCATCAGACAAATCAAGAGTGGGAAAGCAGCAAAACCTGACAGTATACTAGCTGAAGCTCTGAAGTCAGACATAAAAGTAACTTCAAACATGCTTCACGTTCTATTCAGGAAGATTTGAGAGAAAAAACAAGTGCCATTGACAGAATGTAATGAAGGATACCTCATCAAGATACCAAAGAAAGGAGATTTGAGCAAATGTGAGAACCACAGAGGCTGACATCGTCAACATCATACGGAATTCATAACTTGGACTACTCTGCAAAGTGGTGTATGGAGGACAGATGACAGACGCATTCCAAATGAGAACCGGAGTCAGATAGGACTGTTTACTCTCCCTCCTTCTGTTTCTTCTGGTGGCTTACTGGATTATGAAGACCTCCATATCTAAGGGGAAGCACGGAATACAATGGACAGGTTGGATGCAACTAGATGATTTGGACTTCGCAGATGACCTGACCCTTCTATCCCATACACATCAACATATGCAGGTAAAGGTAACCAAGGTGGTAGTAGCCTCTATATGAGTTGGCTCCAACATACACAAGCGAAAAGCCAAGATCCTCAAATACAACACGGAGAATACCAACCGAGTCACACTTGATGGGGAAGCTCTGGAAAATGTGGAATCTTTCGTGTACCTGGACAGCATCATCGATGGACGTGGAAAATCTGATGCAGACGTAAAGGTGAGGATTCGCATAGCAAAGACAGTATTCCCACAGTTGAAGAACATATGGGACTCAAAACAACTGTCAACCAATGTCAAAGGCAGAATCCTCAATACAAACGTGAAGAACTACTACAACCATCATCAAAAAGGTAAAAGTATTTCTAAATAATTGTCTACACAAGATGCTGAATGTGCATTGTTTGGACACCATCAGTAATGGCCTACTGTTGGGGTGAGCTAACCAGCTTCCAACTGAAGAGGAAATTAAGAAAATATGTTGGAAGTGGATGGGACATGCTTTTCGGAAATCATCGGACGGCCCCATGAGGCAAGCGCTAACTTGGAATCCTAAATGGAAACGGAAAAGATGAAGGCGAAAGAACACACTGCACCGGGAATTAAAAGCAGACGTGAAAAGGATGAATAGCAACTGGAAAGAACTGAAAAAGATTGTCCAGAACAGAGTTGGATGGAGAATGTTGGTGGGCGTCGTATTCTTCTCCGTATAGAGTAACGGGCGTAAGTAATTATTTGTGACAAACTTATGGTTTATACTAAAGCTACCCTGAGAAATCAGTCTCAATAATGTTTCTCAGAGTTAGGATTATTTGTGTAACTTATCGCCCTGTGGAGTTGTATGTAGTAACTCTGCTGCGTAATACGTTCATTTAGTCAATGGCCCAGATTAGGTTTAAAATGTTATGTCACATTTCGAAGGGGGATTGAATAGCAGCTTTTCATATATGCCTAACCTTGTCATCCAATGTATGGAAAACTGTAGAAATCTAGGCGATGATTACCTTACCACTAAGTGTGTGTGCATATATGACAAATTTGAATGAGAGCGTGGTTAGTAGATAGCTGTGTTAAGTAACATTCGATAAAAATACTGGGTCATAACACAAGAAAGTCTTTGAAAAATGTCCTAGTAAACTATTTCAATCAGTTCGATGCCTGTCGCAGCAATAGACAATGTATAAAGACATCTCTGAAAAATTAGTTTGATCTCTTGAAAAGTTATGCGAAAATTTGTCAGTTAATATCTGTTTGTTCCGTAACATGGGGAATGTTAAATGACGTTTGAGACCCAGTTTTAGCAATATGTTTTTGACTACTTACTAATTTAAAGTAGTGTATATTTTCATATTACATTAATACACATTGAAACCATTTAGGACCATATCCTCTCAGAAGTTCCAAGACTATTACATGAAGAAGATACAAACCAGTTAAGATTATGCTATGAACTAGTTAATCGTGTTCCACAGGAAATTGACCGTTTATTGGTCCTTCTGGAAGAATATATTCGACAAACAGGCTTGAAGGATATACGTACTAATGCAGAGATTATGCTTAAAGTTAGTTAACTTTTTATGCTATCTGGATTTTAATTATTAGATTTTAAATATTTTTACAGTTCCGACTTTCTAAATCAAATATCCTTTTTTGTGACTTCATGATCAGTAAAATCCAAACTTTATCAGTTAACTATTCTAATCAACACCCTTTTACTTGCAAATGTAATGAAGTATTGCTTTATGGTTTACATATATAGTGATCTAACATTAGGTCAGTTTTTTATTCAAATAATCTTAAACGTCGTTGTGACATATTTGGCGTATGGCTTATTTCGAAATCCAAGACGCGCGTTTCATCCTATTTTGGGCTCGTCAACTGAATGTGCCTACATCACTGTTCATGTTCATGCTGAATAAGTGTAACTGTGATAAATACCATTCGATGCGAATACTAGGTGACAGCACGTGAAATTCTCTGATATGTATTGTAGTAAGCAACTTCGATCAATACGATTCACCAATTTGATACCTCTTTTAGTGATGGATAAATGACAATCCCAGTTCAGTTCACCTAGGATGGACTTATCTATCTAGAGATTGACTAGTTGCAGTCTTTATCATCAACAACAAGAAAAAAATTAACCCATATAAATAATAATCAAAATGTAGGTCATTGGTTCGTGCGTTTAGTTTGTGAACTACGGATTCAAACTAAGTGGGACTTATTGGAACAGAGTTCTGATAACGAAATTATATTATTAACCTAGTTACACAGTTTTGTTTATTGTTGCCAAGTCACTAGATCTTTCTGAGGTCGATTTCTAGTTAAACTTCAATGTATGTTTCATGAAAGCAGTGTTATTCCTCATGTGCACAATATTTATAACATATTATCTACTATACGAACTTATTCACATCTGTCTTCCTTCCTGTACTATATCCTTATGTACAACCTTTCTTTTATATATTACCACCACTAAATTAACTACTTCTATGAATTCGGTGTTCATCTTGTTGTTCTAATGAGTTATGGGAACTTGGACCGATGCATGTGTGCCTGGTCCCACGTTGTAGCTGACTGACTGACTGATACGAACTTATTTATTGTTTGTTGAATCACTCAAAGTGCATTCATTATGAATTTCACGTTTCATAAAGAGACTAGTGATTATAAATCATGGGAGTAGTTACAACTGTTGCTTAACCCCTTCTGAACTAAGTAGGAAAGCCATTTGGCTTATCTGAAAATGTAAATACCTTTAGTGAAGATGTGTAAGACTGAGAATTTTCACAATAGTGAATGGTTGACATGTTTAAGAGTAATGGTTTTTGGTTAAATTAAGCTATGACATAACATGTTTGTTGTATGTTAACTGTGGTAGACACCGTATAGCAGAACGATTAGTATCTACCTTTGAGTATATAAATTCTAGTGTATCTACGTTTCATTCTACCAGAAAATATCTACGAAGAGAAATTTGGATGCAGTGGATAATTTTTATCAGATGAAATAACACTTGTCAGTAGTTTGCATGATTTTGAAATGTCTATCTACAATCATATACCTAATAATGACATCAATAAATTCATCATACACACACTTTACTAATTACCTTCAGCACTCCTCAACACGAAGTTTTTCCTCAAAAGTTTAAGGAAGAACAACGTAAAACAGTAGAAGAAACTAGGTAATATATAGGGACTCATAAGTAGTGAAAGTACGTATCGAGTTGGTGAGTGCTAAAACTACTCAATATCTTTACATAAAATATAAGCCAGACGGAGAAATTCCTTCAAATGTTTCAACATATGCGTAAATTAATGTAAAAAATACATCAAGATTATTAAATGTGATATATAGTTTGTTATTTTTTTTAGCAGTTTAAACATCTTCATAGAATATACTCAAAAATAAAAAATATTGAGGCTAATAAGTGCTTCCAATAACTTCATCAGGTTCAGTTAGTTCATAATTATTGTGTTATATTGCAAAGGTCAAAATATGACATACATCAATTGGATGTCGGCTCAGTGGTCTATCGGTTAAGTGCTCTGGCGCGAGACTGGTAGGTCCTGGGTTCGAATCTCGTGAGTGCAGAATCGTGGATGCTCACTGCTGAGGAGTCCCATAATAGGACGAAATGACCGTCCAGTGCTTCCGTGTTTTCCATGGTGGTTTACCTTCAATTGACTCATGGTTTCAACTATGAAAATACATCAATGTATTAAATAATGTGTTTAAAAAAAGGTGAACTTTCTCATAATTGCTTCAAAAAACGTGTCATTTTTCAAATTAGAAAGGTCATTTACAAAAGGTTAGAACGATACATTGTAAGGTGTTAAGTTATAATCAATATAAGTATGAAATAAATTATGTGAATAAAGTGTATCGTAGGTGAATTTGTTCTGTTTAATGTAAATAATAATAACGATAACGTCGTGTGGTTATACATTGTAATAAGTGGGGTTTTTTCAAGGTAATTATGATTAAAAACCCTTGTGAATTGGAAAAGATAGATGTATACACTAAGAATGGAACAGGGCAGATATAAACGTGCCAGGAATTAGTGGATAAAAGGGCCTTACAGTGTCCAATTTAGGTTTATGATAATCCGGTTGTTGACAAAAGTAAACACAGAGAGTGAGCACACTTCTTTTGGATACATTAGATCTAGAGTTTATCCCGATGTCTTCAGTTAGTATAGAGAAGTGGAAATCCTAAAGTAATACAAAATGGATAAAGTTTCATCTATCCTATCGTAATGTTCACTATTCATCAATTCTGAAAGGGTAGCGTTGTGAATAGATTTTGCGACACCCTACCCTAACCATACCGACACATGTTCACGAGTACAGCCTACGTAACCAGCTCTACATAAGTAGTTCATTCGGTATACTCACATTTTTCTAAAACGTAACATTGTCTGATTTACTAGCATGTCTTATTTTGGTCCGATGACGAAGTTATTAAGAACAATTTCTCGCTCCAATATTCTTTGTTTATTTTCTAATTTTAAATAACGGTGTTCTGTAAACTGAGTTCCTTACCAAAAGTGCGGTTCTTTTGTACAAGTCGTATGTATAGGGTTGTGGAGATTGTTGAATTTAATTAAAACCGTAAACCTATCTAAGTTAGACCACCGCTCTAGATCGAAGATCCTGGGTTCGATTCCCACGTGCATGGTCGTGGATGCTCACTAGCTCGAAATAGTCGTCCAGTGCTTCCAGGTTTTCAATGACGGTCTAACGTAGGTCGGTTCACGATTTTAATCAAATATTATAACTTGTTGTTTATGCTTTTCAGATGATATTGTTTCCTCTCTTTCACGTTTAGGATGCAGACAAATATGTATGCCGTTTGTTAAATTTATACGTTCGTTTTTCACGTATGGTCAATGATGCGTTCAATAATGATCCACATTTTTTAACTGCACGTGACAAAGCTTATCAGGATATTGTAAATAATACATCCGTTTTTGTGACTGAAATTCCAACTTCTGTTTGGTAAGCTCTCCAATGGTTGCAAATAATTAATAATAAATATTCTCCCATAGAGTAATTATAGGTGTTACTATTTATCGTCAATACTAATTTGAAATGGTCAATTCTTGTTTCAATAGTTAAGTACCCACTTAAAAGCACTTTGATATAATAGCAGAATTTGGTTTTACACAGTCAAACTCAGTTTTTTTACAATATGTAACTAATAGTTTCACTTCGAACTGATTACCGTATTACTTGTTTACATGATATTCTAAAGTTTTGTGCATTTTGAACCAGGTCAGTCCAGACGTCATAGATTAGTAGCAGGACATAGGCTCAAGTTGTTACATCACATCAACATAGTAAAATGAAATCAAAAACTGATAAACAGGGGAGTGAAAGTAATCGCAGTTCCCATAATGTATGTAGTATGATTCTAAAAGAAGTAATGAATTCGTGGAATGAAAAGTATGATATTCTTCTAAAGTTTACAATGTAGAAGAAGTTAAAACTGAATGCCTTTATATCACTGTGTCCGATTTTTGAGCCAATTAAACTTTCAAAGATCTCCAGTCGTTTATTATGATTGCTACATGAATTAAAACCGAAACATCTGTCTCTGCGCACATCTCAGTTCACTAAGCAATGGTTTCTTGTCCTAATACTGCTTCCCTATTTTCCTGCTCGTAGAATTTTTCCATTCCTGTTCTATGTCAAACAGTATTATTTGTCGAGATAGTCTATGGTTGGGCATGTTTAACATATTCCTTAGTTGTCTCAATTGATGGAGATTCACATCAATCGATTTGACACATTTACCTAGTACCAAGCGTTTCGCATCATCTTTGCTCACTTGGCTGTTACATTATACGCTAATAATGCTTCAGTGACATCTGTAATTATTTTTTACACCCGTGAAAAGAATACAGAACAACTTGTTGGAAAGTATAATCGTTCTTTGATGATAGGAAGATGGATATTTTGCTTGTATCACAGGTACTGCAGTTTAACAAAAGTCTAACTGGTGTTTTGCATTCGTGTTATGATTTCATTAGACTTCTACTTACTTAGGTTAATTAATGAGATTTCTGAGGAAATCGAAGTTATGAACGCATTAATTATTTCGTTTCTCAAGGGGAATTTTCAACCGATCGCCTTCATTCAGTAATCGTAGGAGTCTTTGCTAATATAATCAGTTGTTTCTTTTGTAAATTCACATTTAAAAATAATTTTATTGACAAAACTGTACTTCATGTTCACAGTTTATTAAAATAATAATTTGCTTAATAATAATTGACTTGAATGATTGACAAAGGTTGTTATTATAGACACTGTTTCAATAAATACAACTTCAAACTAAAGCATTTCTTTAGTAATCATTATTATTATTATTTGAACACATAAATATTGGTACAAGGAGGCACCAGATAAATATGCGCCTCACAAATCTCATTTGATTTGTGTGAGGGCTGTGATACTGCTCAGGTGCCCAGACCGAAGCAGGTGGTTTTCGTAGGGGACCACACCCGGAGCCTTTGACCTAAAGGTCTGATCCACAAGACAGTGGAGCATCGTGAGGAGATGCAGTCCCGTAGTAGACGGTGACCGACGTTTGGTTCATACACCATTTGTTCTCTGAGGATACTGGAGTCCATGTGCACCATTGGTTTGGAATGAGGGTTTTCCAACTCCCCTAAGTGAACATCCCGTATCCACCAAACCGGTTAAAGCGCCGGATATTCTCATTTCGTCCTCTTAATTTGGTAAACAACACCCTCGCCACGAGATGGCAGTGAGTAGGACTTCCCTGGTAGAGACTATATACGCGTGACCGTGTGAGAGCATTTCGAGAGAGAGGACGGGCCCTCCCCACTCTCAACCGTACCAGGGCACTAGTAATTATTAGTACTGGTTTATAGCGATACAACTTTCTCATTATTGGTTTACTGTAAATCATTCTGAAATGGTGTATATTAACATTTTCTACACTATTTGTTAGTAACGACAATCAATAAGAAAGTAGCTTTTTCTTCCAATTTAAGCAATTTTGGATTGTGAGAAATAATATTTCAGTGTTATTTTGAACTGTTTCTATATTGATATTATTGTATTGGTCAATTACAGGAAATGCATCTGCAAGTTAGTTACATATTGGTTTAATTAAACCATAACAAATAGAAGTACATTAAATTGTTTATCGCTTTTCATACAAAACTACCATCAAATTGAAATCAACAAAAAAATAATTTTAAAACATTGTACGTTTATTTTTTTGAGCTAAAGTTTTTTCAAAAAAATGGAAAAAAATGCTAACGGTTATGTACTTGGAATCTTTTCGCTTCACCTTAAAGGTTATGGTAGCACCGGAGATCTGAGTTTCATAGCTACTAATATAAATATGATATGAAATCATCCTATATTTTACAAAGTTGTGAGGATGGAAAGCAATTGTCTTGCGCTTTAACCGGTGTGGTGGGTACGGAAGATCCATGTAGGTAAGTTGGAAAACCCTGATCCCAAACAAATAGTACACATGGGTTCTAGGATCCTAAGAGAGCAAATAGCCTATGAACCTGCTGTTGGTCACCCACCACCATATGAAACTGCAACTCTTAACGTCGCTCCACTGTCTCGTGGACTAAACATCTGAGTCAAAGACTTGAGGGTTGGCCCCCTAAGAAAATCACCTGCTTCGGTTTGGGCACCCAAACAGTATCTAAACCCTCACACGAAATCAACCATATATTGGTGCTCTCTTTGTATCAGCGTCTATGTGTTCAAATAATGAAAGCAATAATAAGTTTTAAAATAAAAAAATGGAAACGAATTTCGTCAGACGGTAGCCACAAGTTTTTCAGGTAATTTGATATTCTTTAATTACTTGGGTGTTCTAATAGAGTTAAAATACAGGTTTCGAAGCTTATTCTTTTCAAGTTAAGTGATTACAGTAAACCTAACAGACATTTTTAAAAATTCAAATTAACTTTTTTCAAGTATCACGCTTGTACATCTTTTGTCTATTCTTGTGTTTTTTTTCTGAATTACTTTTTCAGTAGCGGTATTTCACGTGTAGAATCTCGTTGTCCTGAATTGTTAGCGTCTTATTGTGATATGTTACTTCGCAAGTCACCAACTAATCGTCGTTTAACAACTGATGAAATTGAACAAAAATTACGCAATGTTTTATTAGTATTAAAATATGTCAATAGTAAAGATATTTTCATGCGTGTTCATAAATCTCATCTCACTCGACGATTAATTCTAGAAACATCAGCTGATAATGAAATGGAAGAATTGATGGCTGGACGTTTACGAGTAAGTTAACAAAAACCAAACTATTGTCATTTTTTGTTGTTAATTGAGATTTTTGTTGATCATAGTTGGCTATGTTGGTCCATATGGTTACCCAAATTCACTTGATCAAATGTTGCATATAGTACCTGTTAGGAGTCCGCAAATATTCCTTGACAGATTCTTTAGAAGCCTAGAAAATAGTTGAAAACCCTTTTTTCCAGTTAGCATTGAATAGAAGCTTCTCAGAAACATCTGGAAGAACGAAGGACTACATATCACCTTTTGTATCAAGTATCTTAGGAGTATTTTTCTCGTAATTCCTTAAGTTTGAATAATGAATCACTTGCAAAATTTAAGTTATGAATACTGAAGGGATAGAATTTAGTTTGTCAGTTATTTAATCCTAAATCCTCTCTTTCTCTGTGTGTGTTAAGTTACTTTATATTTAATGACCTTTTTATACCAAAATATTGTATTTTCAGGAAGTTGGAATGCCAGCTGAACAAATTAATAAACTTGGTCGAATGTTTCAAGACATTAAAATATCACATGACCTTACTTCTGAATTCAAAGAAAAATATAAAATATCTCCACAGTGTTCTACATCATGCATATCAAGTAATACACCATCGTTAAATTTAGACATCATAACAATTAAAATTTTGAGCGGTGGTGCCTGGCTTTTACGTCCTCAACCACAATCATCTATTTCATTACCAGCGGAGTTAGAAGATTTCCTTCCTCAGGTAAGGTAAATTTTGATAATGTTAAAGTTACCATGCAACACACATATATGTGTATTTATAAAACTTGACCGTAATTTGTATGGGTCTAAATTTCCACTTAAAATGTAATTCAATATTTGTAGGAAAATGTCACAACTCAAAGAAATTCATTCAAATAAACATCACTGTCAACTCATCCACACATTTCATATATACTAATAAATGTAGAAATGAATGTCATTACCAAAGTTTGACTTGATAATTTCAAATAAATTGAGCATTGGGTAGATTGTTGTAAATAAAAATAATATATTTTGTAATACCCTAATGAGTGAAAAAAAACAGGTCATCCAATCATGTTGACAATGTTGAAAATAAGATTTGGTTCAGTGAGTATAAGAAATTTTATATGAGTCCAAAATAGATCAAAACGCGAGTCCTGGATTCCACTGCTAGCTACCACTCATCTTTGCTTATAATGCTTGTGACTTGAGGCAATCTGGAGTCAATCCACACAGGATGCACATGTGCCAACAGCAGACTGATCATTTACAGTCCTAAACATCAATGGGAAGATTTAAACAACCAATACAAAAATGGATTGAAAACTTCGCCTCTTTACACAAGCTAATGGCTATCTGGACTCAGTAGCTAATTGGATAACGTGATGGCGTTTAAAGCCAATGGTATTGGGTTGCAGTTTCGGAGTGAACATCATCTCTGGGATGCAGGTACATCCAGCTGACCAGTCCTAAATAAGACAAAACGCGCGTCATGGATTCCACTTCTAGCCACCATCCATCATTTCTTATAATGCATGTGACTTAAGACAATATCGAGTCACTTCTGACAAGAAGCACAAACGACAATAAGAGACTAATCAATTGCAATCCTAAATATAATTGTAAACATTCAAACCACCGGTACGAAATGGATTTGATATGAAAAGTTGAGAAAAGTATGTTAAAACAACAGATTGTATGTATGTGTAAATGGATCTGAGGTGAGAGAAAAAAGTCCATCAACTGCTTTTGATTAAGTCAGATAGTTTTTATAGATGACATCAGTTAAACCTGTCAAGAAATACATAGAATGATTGATTGTTCATCATCTATTCAGATGAATCAGCTGATTAGAACAAGTAAAAGCGATTGTTGTTTTTCACATAATAAGTGATAGATTAAATGGAATAAAGACTTCTGTTTGACTTATTCATTATTAGTTACCATGAGACAGCTATTTTTATTACATTCCACCTAGTAATACTGTTTGGATTTGTCCATATATGTAGGACTTCTGCTGTTATTATTCTTTCTTTTTATATGAACTAAAACCTTTTTTCATGATTTTTGTTCTATTGAAATTAATTGTATGATCAGATTCAATTGAGTGTAAAGCTATTGCTGGTTTTTTGTGTGGTCGTCTGAGGATTTAAGGATATGCTTCAATGGAGTTATTTATTCTTTAATAATTTCACACATCCCCATGATTTTATTCATAATTGTTTCTAATATCACTTCATTTCATTTAACCCTTCTGTTACCTTTAATTATTGTAATAAAAAAGGTAATTATCTTATTTCATTCACATTATAATCCATTGTTAACTTATTAATTTTACAAGGCACTTTCTATTTGCACACATACAATCTTTTATTGTTACCATTACCATTACGTTATCTAGGATTATAATCTTCCTATTACTTCACCATCTTCATCCAATGTTTATATATCCTCACGAAATTAATAGTTAAAATCATAGTCTTTATTTCTGTCTAGTCCTATTGATTGTTACCCACTTGGAATTATTACCCACTTAAATGTTACTCCTCCTCACACTATACAACTTCACAATCTAAAATGTTACCAGTGATCTATACCTTACAAGACGTTGATGAGTATGTAACATATCAGTATCAATTACCAATTAAAAATACAGTATTTTCATTATGTAATGGATACTAATAGATACAGCCTGTAGCTCGTCTAGCGTTACTGTCTATCCCAAGCCCGAATAAAGGAGGAGGTGGGGGTAGGGGTCAACAACCCCATCCTATAGAAAACAACTTTGTTATAAGGAAAATGCTAACCAGGATAAACAATTTAAGAGATGGAATATTGTAAATGTATTTTATATCTCTTTCAAGCTTACTAAATATATATATATATATATATATATATTAGTGTTTTGGTTAATAATCGTATCCAACATTCATTACTACTATTCACTTCGAATATTTATAATTACCAAGATATTAAATAACTATATTTGTCTGATAAGTTTCACCATAATTTATTATTTCGTTACAAGTAATATGTTTATCATTATTTTTATTATATTTTCAACCATACTTTTCAGATTGAAGATTTCTATCGTCAGAAACATCAAGGTCGAAGTCTTCTATGGCAACATCATTTATCGCACGGAGTACTGGCTTATACAAGTGATCATGGTCGTTATGAATTTGAAGTGACCACTTATCAGCTTGTTGTTTTATACGCTTGGAATAGAAGATATGATCAACACCTTCATTTAGATTGTTTGCTTACATCGACTGGATTACAAGATGTTGATCTTCGTCGAACATTATGGGTATGTTTTAAATTAGTTACTTATATAAATATATATATATATTGTTGTTTACACTACTTATGCGAACAGAAATAAATAGTATGTAGCAGGAATCGGAAGTAGAATACTTACCAGTAGAAGAGTGAAATAAAGAGAAGAGGAAGGAAAATGTAGAGTTATCGGAATGACAATAGGATTAAAAGAATAATTAAGTGTGTAAAGGACAACTGACAGAAAATATACAGATGATGTATTTCTATGTATGATTTTGATATTTTGCAAAGCCACTGTTTTTGATTTTACATAAAACAATAAATTGGTTTACCCCAACTATGTTTTCGTCTACAACACTATATGTCTTGTGTAGTTTGTTTCATATGTTCTGAAAATATCGATAATATTATCCCTAACTAAATCAGTTTTCTAATATTCTTGATTATCATTAATCATTTTATGTTAAGATACTTTAAGTTTAATTCTATTTGAAGGCAACTAATCATTGAATTGTTCTAGAAATCATCTGTTGTTATACATAATGCAGATGTATAAAAGAACTAACGTATTATTATTAACACTAAAGAATTCTTTGTCAAGAAAGCGATACTCACCTAATGAGTTCTGTAAGTGGAAAAAGTTTAACTAGGTTTGAGCTTAACTCATGCTAATATTATCATATCTGTTGAATAAGAAGCTGATAATAAGTTCAGATTACAACATGATTGTGTATACATTTATAATTTCCTTTGTTTTTTATAGATAAATATATTTCAAACATACATTTGCTCTGTGTTAAGTACGCCTTATTCTTAGTAGACAGTTCTGGTGTTGGCACAGGAGTAGGCTGAAGGGAATATAAGGTTGGAGGAAAGACAGTAGCACATCAGTCCATGAAGTCGTTGACTGTTGAACTGATCTGTGTGTAGAGAAGCGAGATTCCTTATTAGAATCCTTGCGATCTTAGTGATCACTGATTGACGAGTTTGGATAGTAAAAATGGCTCAGATTTAGATGAATACATTATTTATTCAAAATACTGTAATCAAGGAATAAATTCACTTCTCTACTAGGATAACCATTATATGACTGTCGGAGTCTTTCTGATAAAGACAGTATGGTAAAACTCCCACTTTTCATAGTTATAAACTTTTTCTTTCCTAACGATCACATACAAACATAATTTATAATTCCTTTTACTACAAATATGACTACTCACAGGTCTTCAGTCTCTCTACTTAACATCACCTATAAAAGTACCAGATAATCTGTTTTATATCAAAATTCCTCATTCATTGATATAACTAATTTATTGAAAAACATTTCTAGACAAAAAACAGATATGTGAATAAAGAATATTCCTTTCAATAAATTCTCTTCAAGTTCAACTGAATGACCCAATAAGTGATCAGATTAAAAGCAAAATACATTTAAAATTATAGCATATGAATTAAGGATTATAGATCAGGGGTTTTGTGGAGATTTCAGTATTTTCATAGTTTAAACCATGAGTCAATTGAAGCTAGACCACCATGGAAAACCTGGAAGCACTGGACGGCCGTTTTGTCCTATTGTGGGACTCCTCAGCGGTGCACATCCACGATCCCGCCTCGTGAGACTTGAACCCAGGACCTACCAGTCTCGCGCCGGAGCACTTGACCGATAGACCACTGAGCCGGCATCCAACTGTGTTAATGTCTAACTTCAACTAATCCACGAAATTGGGCAACCGTTCACCAATTGTCTTCAGTGAGTTGAAATCTCTACAACAGACGTGGTTGAATTCCACTGGTTACTGCTTTCCACTAGAACTTCAGGAAACATCTCTTGAAGTCAGTCACTAGTGAGCATATGATTATAGATCAGAAGGAGTTTTGTGGAGATTTCAGACAAGTAGGTCCTGGGTTCGAATCTCGCTAGGCGGGATCGTGGATGCTCACTGCTGAGGAGTCCCATAATAGGACGAAATGACCGTCCAGTGCTTCCGTGTTTTCCATGGTGGTCTAGCTTCAATTGACTCATGATTTCAACTATGAGGATTAAGGATTGTTTATAATAGAAAATCAAATCAAATTGGTAATATTGGGTTAACTTATATGAAGTATTGATTTGAATAAGTTTATACTTTAAGTGAAATGGCAAGATAAATGATCAGACTAAATGTGGTCAACATTGGGTGAAAGAGAGAATAATGTAATTAAAAATAAGAAATCACATAATATATAGAGTAATATGAATTAGATACGAATTAGTAAATAGAGGTGAATGCTGAATAGCTTTCTCAAAAAGGTTAGCAAGTGTAATAATAATATTGACGATGGTAAGATGTGTAGATAAGATGAATTTAGGATATAAAAATGATCATTAACTAATTAAGCCAGAATTTGGTCAAGGTAAAAGTGATATGAACGAAAACTCAGATGGAGAAAATTAATTTATTGTTAAATGCAAAATTACAGAATGCTTTCATAAAAGATGAAAACCATGCATTAAGTATATTATCTGAACATCTTCAGTTGTCTTCAATATGTTTCATGATTCTTCTCATGTTGTTAAAATTGCTCTCTGTTTACATTTCTGTTCTCTTTAATTCGATCTTCTTAATCTTCTGTTGCCATGAATTCTATTTTCGATCGGTGTTACATGCTACTTATGTCTGTCAACATAAATAGCATACACCACAAATGGAGCGGTTGAACATACTTTTTTTTAGGAGCAAAGCTCCGACTTTTTGATCCAAATAGCTATTACTTCAGCCATCTGAAAGATTCTCATGTTAACCGTATTTACTCTGGTTAGTTATCTTACAAATTCACTCGATGTATAAATTTGTTCAAGTCAACACTTCATATTAGTTAACTCAACATTAACAATTTGATTTGATTTTCTATCATCAACAATCTTTAATTCACATGCTATAATTTTAAATGATGTATTTTACTTTAAATCTGGTCACTTATTGGATTATTCATTTTGATATATGTGAGGACGGCCCCAGGGTGAACTAAAGGAAGCTCTAAGAAGCTCAGAAAGAGCCAAAAACATTCCATCCAATCATTTCTTAGGAGAACATTCCAGAATCTTCACGTGTAGCTTTCCTATTGAACAAATACTAAAAACCACCGTATGCTGACTGGAAAACTGTAATGACGATTTCGATTTTACAAAAAACTACCTGAGAGTTTTGTACTGTTTGGAATAGCATTCTTTCTCACTTGTCTTCTGTTTTCTAACTTGCGAGTTGGAGGGTTCTAGAGTTCGAGCGCTCAAGTAGTACGTTGTATAGCAAGAATCTAAACTCTGGATATAACAATCTATGATTGTAGAACATGAGATTTTGTTGAAAGGAATATTCTTCGTTTATATATCTGTGTTTTAATATGATGGGAATTTTTCAGCAATTAATTATTTGTTTTTCACTATTCAGACCTGGAATACTATCTGATTGTATTACTCTTGGAAAAGAATGTATCTTGTTATTTATTTTCAAAAGAAATAATAGAAACGACGATCACAACAGCATGTCTTTCAGACTTCTTTTTTCTGTAGTTCGACTGTTTTTTTCTTCAAATTCGATTCGATTCATTTGAGTGTTCACTATGATTTCTTGTGAGTGCGAGAGGTGTTTTATGCAGAGAGATCTTAGGCATGCTGATAGATATACACACCTAATGAGATTAATGTTCCAACACTGGTAAGAAGCAACTATCCATTAATTTACTAGTTTTGAATGGTTGTTTAATTTAGACTATTACATAGCGTACTTCATGGGATGTTTATTTTTTCTCATCACGTTTTCGTTTCGTATATCATTTACACATCGTTCTGTTACTAAGTCTCATATTTGACTATCATCCTTTTTATATTTTTTCCCATACTTTTTAGTCATTATGTGAACATCCTAAATTGGAACAACAGATTGTTTGTTATTCTCCTAAAGTAAGCTCTGAAAAACAATTCACTGCTAAGACAGAATTCTGGCTTAATTTGAAATTTACAAATACGTAAGTTATTCGTAATATTTGAATAAGAAAGACAACTTGTATTATAGAAAATATTTATGTTAGTTTGTTTACCTAATGTTATATATAAAGTTTACTGCTGTACCTAATCCAAACTACTCAAGTTCTGAGTTATTGTGTTTATTTATAGTTTGATTTCATGGTTTTGATATAGTGCTAATAAGGGAAAATGTTCGCTAGTTCTATTACTCCATGTAACTTCACTGGGTCGTTATTCAATTGTAATCACATTGCAGCTGAAAATCAGATTTGTTTAGGGTGTGTAAAAGGCTATATTTTGTTAGTGTTGTGATTTAAAAGAAAAAAAAAGACGTTTAAGTGGATGACGTAACCTTTATGTAATAGATAAATCTCTAAGGTATCAGACGACAAAGTTGTATTAATGACGAAATTGAATAAAAATGCACAGAGTAGATAACTGTGGTGAATATCGTTTAAATCAAACATTTTGTAACAGCAAACAAAAATACCTTTCATTGACAGACGATATTACAAAGCCCCTCTACTGATGATACCAAATACCTTCTTTATATTGGGACATGTAATAATTGTTGTTTATTGTGAAACTGAATGAAAGGCAAAAAAATTGTCCTATCTAATGATGGCATAGCATACAGATTTTTTTGCTCTCAGAGGTCAGTTGTTTTTGAACTTCAATTTAACTTCGGATTGTTATGAAAGGCAAGATTTTAGATACATGACTATTTAAGCCGGCTTATATTGATTGTCACAAAATGTGTCTTTTCTAATGAATTAGACGATTTGACAATGGAAGCGGTCAAAGATTGATTTGTTTTCTTATCAAGATCCAGCTATTCATAATTTCACTGACACTGTTGTACTTCAATTTCTAGTGTCGTCGACTAATAAAAACTTGTTACTTTTTAACTGCAAAATCTTGGATCATTGATCGACAGCGCTTAGTTATCCAATATTTAGTTCCATCTGTGTATTGAAACGCTAGGTTTTGGGACTTATACATCAAACATAACTGATAACTGAAGGAGTTGAGGTTTTAGTTTTCTATCTGACTGGAAAGGTTGCCTGTAGATGTCGCCTTACAATGTTTAATGACCAGAACTCTCCTGTCACTTTGGGACAGATAGTAGAAAGCTAATAATCAATGGAAAATGTTTGTGAAAATGTGTATTTAGGACAGCCGGCAGAACTCGAAATAGAGAGAACAGGCAAACAGACTATTGGAAACTGACAGCAAGTGTGTTAATATTCAAACATAGAGCGATGAATTAATGGTGAATCCGTTCGATTTTCGGCCACTAATTTTTGGGTTCGAAACCCATGCCAGCTATCTAAACCTGAACTACCGTGTGGTACCATTCACCCTCACACAGTGCAGTTCGTATTAAATCAACGTGACAGACTGATTTGATGTATTTTCAAGGGTTCAGTTAGATTTCTTAGTACGGATCATAGACTGACCTTAGCCAGATAACCGTTGAAAAACAGGAATCCCTAGACAACTGTTTCTTCTTAGTATGTTACTTTTTATCATTACTCTTACAAGATCTTGTCGGGCATCGAACCTAGGACTTTTTTTGTCTGGCGGCAGTTACTTTGGATCAATGAACTGGCATCTAATGGTTTACTTATCTAGCCTCAATCAATCCTCGATTTCGTGCAGCCATCTTTCAGTCCCAATAATGTCCATGCATCAAAATTCCAACAAATCATCTCGAATGTACTGAACGCTTCATTCCCCCTGTACATTTTTAATGTTCTTTTTCTTTTTATAGAAAAATGGGCAAAGTTCAAAATCGACGAAGAATCAATCTGATCGGTCGTCTCCAATTAACTCATGAAATAACAAATGAAGAAGAAAGTATGGCTATTGTAGAATTGCGTCAACTACGTGCACAAGAGGGCATAATTAAACTATTAAAAACACGTAAACGTTTACATCATAATGAATTATATCAAGAATTAGTTGATCTATTAAGATTTCAATTTGTTCCATCAAAACGATTAATTAAAGAAGTATTAGAATGGCTTATTGATAAACATTATGTTCGTCGTGATAATAACGATATGAATGTATTTGTATATGGTACTTGAATATTGAATGCCTTTCTGTTTGTTTTTTTTCATAGCTTACTATTTTAAATTTATTTACATGAAATCAATTAGATCTTCACCCCTCCTCCCCCCTCTGTTTTATACTTCCCATGTAATTAGTCTCCAAAAGAAAAAAACAACACTCAATGAAGGCATTGGTGGTCTTTTTCCTCATATGTATCACGAATTTTTCTTTTGTTTTTATTATTATTATTATTATTATTGTAGAATGTAAAGTAAAAGGGTTGAAGTCTGGGTTTTCATTGTTACATTTTTAATTTTCTTAGTTTTCAGAAATACGCTGTCTTTTAGTTACCAGTTATTCGTTCGTGATTTTGTAACGTATTCAATATTTTTTTCTATTTACTTCATGGTTAATAGACTGGTACTAAATATTGTTTTAAATGATATTCTAACGGGTTGATGTATGAAAGTTATCTAAGAAATGATACGTGTTACAAAGTCATAGAACAATAACTTTTTCATATCTTCTATGCTCTTTCTGCTCTCTTTCAATCTGATATTATTTGGCATAGTTGCTCAATCGTTTGTATTTGTAAAAAAGGATTGAAGGATAAAGTTATAATCTTTGTTTCTTGGTAATATCTCAGTTCTCTGTTTGTCATTAATATTCATAAAATTACCTGTGAACGATTTTATTGTCTAGCGAACTTTAACATTTCTTTTTTACTTTACTGTTATTCATTCTTGTCATTCTGACCTATTCTTTCTAGGATTTTATAAAATCCTAACTATCTCTTTATTGAATAATGCATAGCTGGTTCGACTTCATGTATTCAGTTTAATTTATTTAAGGTTTAGCTTATTAATGTTACAGTTGAGTTTGTCTTTTTGTTTCTTTTTGTTGTTGTTGTTGTTGCTGTTGCATTATCTTCAATTTATTTTATTTCATATTTTTCATTCGGTTTATTTTCGATTGACTTTGTCAATTTCCAATAGTTTCATCATTGTATAAATTACTCTAGTAATGTCTATGAATGAAATGAACGAATCAATAAAACAATTATTATTTAGTTGAGATCATGAGTCAATTGAAGCTAGATCACTATGGAAACGCTGGAAGCATGGGGGTCTAGTTTCAATGGACTCATGATCTCAACTATATATAAAATTACTAAAATCTTCACAAAACCCCCTTCTGATAATAATAGTGATAATTATTTATTAATTTAGTAAACATTTTTATTAAATTAGCTTATCTGTTAATGGATAATTAAGTGAGTATAATCATTTAATATATGTAATATATTCAGTTTATATAGAAGAGGGTTGTGTTTAGATTTTGTTTAAATGGAAGTAAATGGTTTTCGTCAAAAGTATTGAATTTTCAATGATTGCAATTTTGTACATTATTTTTGTTGTGAATCATAGAATACGTGCACAGTATGTTGTTTTAACATTTTGATTGTTCATGCTCTGGGAAAACTGGGATTTTTCGTTATAGGTCCATCCATTCCACTGAGAAAAAGATTTCATATGAAGTTTTTTTAGTTAGGTTTTGTATTTTAGCTGTATGGGTCGTTTGAGAAAAAAAAGAGGATTCTAGTTATTCTTCGATTCACCACGTCAGGTCATGTAACTTGAATAAATGAAAGTCTTTCCATTCCACGAGGCATCACATATTCTTTCGACTACTTTATTACATGCAGTAGTTATTCGTAATGTTATTCCCAAACACATCAAAATATTGCTAGTCAAAATCGAACTCAGACCTCGCAGTATTCAGAAGGTCGTGATGCTGTGTCCCATAAACTAACATCAGTGTTTGATGAAGATCTGACTGATCTACGAATTGTCTTTAAATCAGATCTAGAAATTAAGTTTGTCTCATGGCGGAAACACGGGGCGAAACATTTTCGTCTATATATGTGGCTTCAGAGTGACATATCGATTTGATTTGTGTATTATAGGTGTGTATGTAGTGCATATTGCACATTGAGCTAATCTAAAAGAAAGCGAAATTCCACTAGAAAAATGTATAAATATTTTCCTTTTTTGGTCTATTACTCCTATATATCACATGGTAGTTTTGCTTCTAAACTATCACTAAACTTGTAGGGACTAATTAGCAATCAAGTTAGTCATGAAATGTTTATAACGTCGATTCTAAAATAGATACAATAACTGTCTGGTATCTTCCAGTTGTTTCAATGCATTGTAATTGCTGTGTGTAAGACTGATCTCTGAAATTGTAGAATAAAATCAACATTTATTATTTTAAAACGACATTAAAATGTGATGATATCGGCTGTTCATGTTAATAGTGGAATCATTTGTAAATATGAGTATATACCTTAGTAACCACAAACAGATCCGTGTATCAGACAGTAGGAAATATGTATGTTTTGTAATATCATTCGGTTTATTCGTTCAGAATCTTTTAACTCATGTTTAACTAGTTGTTACTTCTTTGTCAATCTGTATTAAATTTTAGTCATTTAAGTGACCTTTCTCTGTTGCAGATGATGATCAGTCAGTCATAATCAACGTGGACCCTAATACATAGTATACACTAACTAAAATTACGATTCAACATTAACAGGACAAGAGAGATTTAAAAAAGACGAATATCAAAAGAATCGAAATAATTTAACGACAATGTTAATAAGAAAGATTGAGTATTGAGAATATAGTTAGAAATTACTCAGTAGAAAGGTAATATACGAAAGGACACTTGTACTCAAGGTCGAGAAAAAAATAAAGAGTCCCATCTTGATGGAATCTGAACCATTTTGTCCAAAGTCTCTGTCTACTGTTCGTAGTTATCGCGCGGGTCCTTACCACACAGACTATATTTTTTGACATGACTCAGATCAACAGTCAGTGGCTTCATGAACTTTTCTGCATTTCTTCCAACTTCACAAATCGTAGCTATTCGTTGGATTGACGTGTACTGTTAGCACACAATCAACATTATTAAATTTGAATACAATCTAACGGATTGTTTGTTTGGTGTTGACAAAAATATTGAATAAATAATTTTCTTTAAGTTATAAAGCGAACCTGGAATTGTTATCTTGGATTTTATTGAACTGTTCCTTATCCTCATTCTTCGGCGAAATCAGGTAGAGCTTATACATGACATATTGGGCCAACCAGAGATCAGTCAAATAATAGACGAATATGATTCGGCAAAAAGTGATGTGCATTTACTAGGGATGCGACAAACCATTGGTAGCATGATTTGTCTGATAATATATATATATATAAACGGGGACACATATGGATTAGGTTTGTCAATCAACTTCTTGTTATCAGGCTTTCCACTTAAGTATAACCAGTTGGGTTCGTGTATGGGAAGATTGTGTATCAACATTAAAATTGAGCACTTCACGTCACAGCAGTTCTGTCTGATGAATTCAGGTAATTCCAATTACATGATGTATTTATGTCTAAAATACTGGAGGGAAGATACACTTCATTAGCATTATTCTATTTCTCCAGCAACCTTTGCTTTAATGTTCATCTTTTTGAGGTTATTACTTCTAATTCAGGCTATTTTGGAATTATATTAATAGATATTTATAATTGTTCAACAAATTGGAATAGTGGCATTAAAAATCCTCCAAATTAATCCTATGCAAAATGTGCGTTTGGGAAGTTCTCTGGAAATTAGGGAAGTCCCAATCCGCTTCAAGAACCAAAGATTACAGGATTTTAGAAATCGGCTATAAAGTCATCGTCTTAACTGTTCAGATTAACGGGACCTTCAAAATCTTGGTGAGACCGTCGGATAACACGGGTGTTTAGTGGGGAAGCTATTAAGTTTGTGTTCTGGTATGAACGTCAACACTGGGTTGCAGGTATATCCGACTGAAAAGTTCTAAACAGATTGAAATATGAACCTTGGATTCTCCCAATAACCACTATCCATCTTAGCTTAAATACTTTGGTTTAGGGTTTAACCTGATTGTCTTCTCATTAACACGGTCTATCTTCAATTTTTCGACTTAAAATGGTTCAAAGCTAATAAATTAATGGTAAATTTATATTATTTCTGATGAAAAGCGAAATCTTATGCCTCTAATATGTAATGAACATGTAAAGCTATCCAGGTGATGAAAAACTAGCATTTCCTAATATGAATGGGCTAAGTAAACATTAAACCACTATATATATACATACATATATAATACTGCATTCACCTGACCTAACTTATTCTGTGTTCCCTAATAAAGGAATTGGCATTTACAATATAAGAAAACTGAAAATATCATTGTATAACCCAACAAATTATATATAATCTACGTTTATATGTTTTGTAATTAATATTAAAAAATTTCCTCATAAATTAGTATTTATTTTTGCCCATTATTTCCACATTTTGCTCTTTCTCTCTCTTCATATGATTGAATTTTCTTTATTTAGATGAAAATATTTGAAGTACATAATTGACGTTATAATTTTCAAATATTTTTGATACTTCAATTATATAATTTTATAGTTAGTACCTATTAGTGAGCTATAGGCCACCAAATGCCCTGGTACGGCTGAGTGGGGAGAGTCCGCCCTGTCTCTCGAAATGTTCTCACATGGCTACGCGTTTATGACCTCTTTCAGGGAAGTCCTACTCACTGCCTTCTTGCATCAGGGGTGTTGTTTACGAAATTGGGATGACGAAAAGCGAATATCCGGCTCTTTAACCGGGTTGGTGGACACGGAAAGTCCATCTAGGGGAGTTGGAAAACCCTGATTCCAAACCAATGGTGCACATGGGCTCTAGGATCCTGAGGGAACAAATGGCATATGAGTCAATCTTTGGTCACCGGCAACCATGGGACTGTATCTGTTTACGATGCTCCATTGCCTTGTGGATCAGACCTTTAAGTCAAAGGCTCCGGCTGTGGTCCCCTAAGAAAACCACCTACTTCAGTTTGGGTACCTGGGCAGTATTTCAGCCCTCACACAAATTAAATGAGATTTGTGAGGCTCATATATATCTGGTGCCTCTTTGTACCAATATTTATGTGTTTAAATAAATAAATCAAAATAAATAGTGAACTATAGAGTTAAGCCAATGTAATCATAAATTAAGAGTAATTATAAAGGTTTCAATTTTTCTTGCTCATCAACGTGCTCCAACCATTGAGTTTAAAGATTATTTTATACTTATGTGTATCATAGTTTCATTTGTTATTTTTAAATTACACCCTTTTTTTAGTTCACTTTACTATCATCGATACTGATATTACTTCAACCTTTTGGATTTCCACCGTGTTGATTACCTCTCTTGTTTTACTGATATGGCGTTTTCGACCGATACAATTTTACCAGGTTCCATGTTGCTTATACGAGACTAACTGACTGATTGATGAAAGTATACTGTCCAGTAACAATCCTTATTTAGTTACGTAGTAACATAGTCCAGAGATAACAAGGTGTTTTTTTACAAAATGTTTGTTCGGATGACTGCATGTTCCCTGAACGAAATTCATTCCAATTAAGAAGTATGCTTTTTCAAAGCATCAAATTTTTTGATGCTTAGATGAGTGGCACCGATAAGTTAGCTAAAGTCTCTTTCACATTCCTCCACCACATTGTTTGTTATAGAAAAGTCATTCACAACAGAAAAGTAAATCCAACACATTTCACATTACTAAAAGTGTTATTCCCCATTTTAATACTTACCTTTATTTACATGTGCCTTTTGATAGTCATCCTTTTTACAATCTCCCTTGTTAATGCTGATTTTTGAGAACTGTAACTGTATTTATTATCAATTCGTTTATTATTCATACATCCATGCTGGTTATTCTATTATTATTCGATTGACTCACGCTTTCAACTATGAAAAATACTAAATCTCCATAAAACCCCTTCTGATAATTAATATAATCATATGCTCACTAGTGACTTCGAGAAGTATATCTAGGAGCTCTAGTGAGAAGCAGTGACCAGTGGAGTTCAAACCACGTCTGTCGTGAGATAGGAACTCACTGAAGACAATTGGTGAATGGTTGCTCAACTTCGTGGATCAGTTGAAGTTAGACATTAACATCCGTTGGATACCAGCTCAGTGGTCTATCGGTTAAGGGCTCTGGCCCGAGACTGGTAGGTCCTGGGTTCGAAACTCGCGAGTGCGGGTTCGTGGATGCGCACTGTTGAGGAGTCCCGCAATAGGATGAAACGGCCATCCGATGTCTCCAGGTTTTCCATGGTGGTCTAGCTTCAATTGACTCATGGTTCCAACTATGAAAAATACTAAATCTCCACAAAAACCCTTCTGATAACTATTAAAGCTCACTTAATTTTTGATTTAAAGCGTATACAATACTTATTTGAACTACTCAATTCAGTAAATATTATCTCATGTCTAAAAATTGTAATAATCCTGACACTCAAGTGATGGTGCTGAATTAAAATTGAAATTTATTATTTAGTTACATATTTTCAGATAACTGTTTTTATCTGTATTAAAATATATCTTAGTAACCAAATGTAAAAGACTGTGAGTCACTTTCTTCTTCTTCTTCTTCAATCTACTAGTAGTTAATTGAATGTATTATCGTGTAAATTAATTGTAATGTAAATCGTTTTATTTTGACCCAGAAGTGTGTGTTTGTGTCGTACTAGCTATGGTGGAACTACAGCGTATAGTTTTATTAACAGTTGTTTCTGAAATACAAGAAGTTTTCAACGATAAAGAAATATTCTTCTTTCTTGGATTTATCATTTAGGAGTATAAATCAATATCAATCGGTTAGCAGATTTTCACAAAGTAAACACAGAGTAGTAACTAATTACTTGTTGTTGTGTGATCCTAGCTATCAAATGACTGCTATCGATAAACTTGCTAAATGGGCACTAGTTTAAGTGACCTGATATAACAGACAATATGTGATCCTGGATCCACAGAATTGTGTTAGCTTGTAGTATCAGTTTATTTGTTAAGCCCATATACTTTATCCTAGCTACTGGCCAAGCCAATTCGCCTGTCATGAGTCATATTTTGATCTTGTTCATTATTCGCTTATTAACCTTGGCTATACTTTTATATGAGCATATATGTGTACACTTCGTATCTTATTCATCATATGTCTGTCACTCATTTTTGTCTGACTATAAATGTTGATTAACGCTTGCTTAAATCGAGTTGGCTTCCCAGCCATCTCCGATACGCATCATCTTTTGCCTCGCTCTCGAGTTGGCTTCCCAGCCATCTCCATTGCGCATGATTTTTGCTTCGTTCGCTTCATCACTCTGATTCTCTGGCCAAATCAATGACTGTAGAAAATATATGTATCCTAATTCCATTCTCGTATTTGACTTATTTAACTCCGTTGTTCACCAACGCGGAATAAAGTCATTTATTATATACGAGTATAGACAGAATCAGATTTAGGCCACTACATAACTGGTTAGCCCGACTTACGAACACGCAACATAATTGGATGCCTCGCCGAACGAACACGGACAAGAATCGACAACCTCTGCGTACGAACTCACTACATAATTGGCGACCGCAACGAACGAACACAAACCAAAAATGGAACCGTCGACGACATATTCTGTTATGATTCGAATAACCTCTATATGCTCATTATTACAATAATTTCATATCATCAACTAACGTGGAATTATTTTTTGTTCGTATTAACGTTAAACTATGGCATTTACGCTGTCGAATCACTAATCGAACAAATCATAATTATATGGACATTACACGTTATGATATTCAAAACTCACTGGATTATTTTTATTATCCAATGACGTACAATTTTCCTGATTCAAGTGAGTTCGTTCCAATTTTTTTTTCATGTCACTTTCGGTCTAATATTACACTCTATCATAGACATAAGTTTGGAGTCATACTCCCGATAGTAGGAACTTATGTTCTCGATACAACTAATATTCATTCATCTCATCGGTATTCAGCAATCGTCGTTTTCTACTTTTTACTCGACAACCTCAACTGAACTTCAGCAATTTTGGTTTCACGATGATCCATACTTTAATGTCTATACACAAATCAAGTATTCCACGCCGCATTACCAGCCGATTTGTAATGATTATGTTCATATTATCTATTCATTCACATGTATAGCTGAATGCTGCATCATCCGTTACCCATAAATATTATTCGATTACTGCTATTAATTTTCTATTCCCATTGCACTGTACACCAGAACATAGAGTTTAGAGCTAGTCTCTCAAAGATACACTCTTGTTCGTCACATCCAAGGCAGTCTCACCCGCCGTCATCGATTATCATATGCATTGGTATTTTTATCACGCCTTTATACGGTTTCGTAACAAACGAGGTTGAGCGCATATCCCTCTAACTACACAAACCACGATAGGCTGCATGACCATAAAGGAATACGACTCCGCAAATCTCGTCTCCGCAGTCACTATCCTGTTCCTCTGGTCATTCTACTAATACATATTTAACGATAACTCGACGCACACGACAACGTACGCTGACTTCGCATTTTATTATCATTATTAGTACAGCAACAAATATCACCCGTTTACGCAGTCATCATCCTACGGCTGGATTATTTTTTATCCCACATAAACTCCAATCGTGTAAATTCGAATCCACTCATCGCCAATCAACTCTATTTACTCAACTGCAGCTTATCAGAACATATTTCACTGTTCTTCATCCTCATATTCAATCAGCACCACATAGCAATTACTGTTATATTCTATTTTCACGATATTTCGAATCGCTCATACAAACATGTTATTTTATCATCCGGACAGTCTCAACATAAATGCATGTTAAATTTTTTTCGTACGCTTACTAATGTACTCATAATCACATGCTAGCATTTCAATTTTTGTCCGCATCTTGACAATATTCATGTACCTTTTCACATAAGTATGACACTTTTGTTTAATACGCTCGCCCCTCACATGACACTGTAATTTATCAGGTATTGTACCATTTTTTCCCACATTTTGACGTTATCCACATACCGCTTCAGTGTTATTTTTCGAAAACAGACATTTTTTTATAAATGTGCTATTTTCTACAAGGGGGCTATGTAGTATCAGTTTATTTGTTAAGCCCATATACTTTATCCTAGCTACTGGCCAAGCCAATTCGCCTGTCATGAGTCATATTTTGATCTTGTTCATTATTCGCTTATTAACCTTGGCTATACTTTTATATGAGCATATATGTGTACACTTCGTATCTTATTCATCATATGTCTGTCACTCATTTTTGTCTGACTATAAATGTTGATTAACGCTTGCTTAAATCGAGTTGGCTTCCCAGCCATCTCCAATACGCATCATCTTTCGCCTCGTTCACTTCCTTCGCTTATTCGCCTGTTCACTCGCTCGTTATTATTCGCTCAGGTGTTGCTAACTTTCTGACCTGAGTTATTCGACAATAAACTGTAGTTGCTGCTATCCTTTGTCTTCTGATTTTACGCGCCGTTAAGATTAGAATTATATCGGTTATCGAGACGAACGATTAACGAATCGCGGCACTACAAGCTGATCATTGTTAGCAATGTGTGTCTGTAATTTCAATTCAACCGATGAGTGTTAACCAGTACTAAATCTATAGGTCAAGTTTCCTGAAGAATCCCTCAAAGTACCAAAAATACTATGCTGAGTAATAAAAGGTGTATGATACGATGACTAGACGTACATTTTCATTGGTTGTTTTGCAAGTTTTTGTTAATTTCTCAATCAGTTATTTACGATCTGATAAGTACCTCATTTTTATTCTATTAAATATTATATGTGTATTATGTATTCGGCTGTTGGCCAGATAGCATCAGCAACAGTCTAATATGAAAGAGAACAAACCAGCTTCCAGTCGAAGAGGAAATTAGGAAAAGACGCTGGAGGTGGGTAGGATATACATTGTGGAAATCATTAGACTGCATCAAGAAGCAAGCGCTAATTTGAAATCCTGAAAGGAAACAAAAAAATAGGAAGATCAAAGAATACACTGCTTTGAGAATTGAAAGCAGATATAAAATAGATAAATAACAACTGAAAAGGATTGCCTGAAAGAGAGAGTTGGATGGAGAATGCTGGTATATGGCCAACTATAATTCCCCTAAATTTATTCAATTATTTGATTAATAATTTTTTCTTAAGAAGTTTAATTATCGTTTGAATTTGTAGATGCGTCTTGGAAAATCATCAGTTCATTAAACAGACTCAATTATTTTATTAGTAAATCATTGTATCATAATCTGATCAATCATTAGTCTGTTATATTCAAAGCAATTTATAATTTCCCTATTAAATTATTTAATTAGACTTGTAGTAAATATGAAAGAAGTTTTAGTTTTCCTTAAATGATGATTATAAATGAATGGCACCTAAGTGTCATGAAATATTGAGTCTTTTGAACAAAAACTCGTTATTATAAGCAAAGATGGATAGTAGCTTGCAGTGGAATACAGGACGTGCGTTTCATCCTATTTGGGACTCACCAGCTGGATGTATCTGCATCTCAAAGTTGATTTTCACTGTGGGACCAAACAATACCACGTAAATTTATACTTCACCCCATTGCACAAGCAAGTGGCTATGAGGATTCAATAGCTAAATGGATAACGCGATGGCATTTGCAGCGAATGGTACTAGGTCCGAGTTCCAGAGTGAGCATCACCTCTGAGATGCAAGTACATCCATCTGACCAGTCTCAAATAAGACGAAACGCGCGTCCTGAATTCCACTGCTAGCCACTATCCATCTTTGCTCATAATGTTTGTGAGTTAAGGCTATATCGACGCAGTCCGCACAGGATGCACATATGCCAATAAGAGACTGGTCAATTGCAGTCCTAAACGTCAATTGGAAGATTCAACCAAACAATGCTAAGTGAATTTAAAAACTAGTTATTTTAACAATGAATCTGTTATTGTCTTTCTAGATAACATTGCGTTATTTAAGATGATAATGAAAACGTGAAACTGTAATTTGTGGACGACCTTTGAACAAGTTTAAAGTGACTGAGAGTGTCTACCTACTTACTAGGGCTAAATGAGGTTTATAAGGCAGTTTGAACAATAAGGATTATGATTCACAGTTGATGGTCAGGAATTAGATTTACGGTTTCTCATCACGAACTGACCTCAACTAAAATGCCAACACGGTATTTGGCCAAATGGGTCGGTGAATTTCGCGCCATATTCCGAGATCTGTTGTCCTAAGTCTTATAGGTTCGTCTATAAATTATAGTCTCGTCATGAAAACTTTATGACTAAATCATTCAACACGTAAAAGACAACACTACCAAACTTTTCATTCTGAGCTAAAAAATATTCTCATTATCACTATACAAAAATGAAAGTAATTTTGTAAGTAGATCAATCCATCTAACGAACAAATTAAATAATTATCAGAAGGGGTTTTGTGGAGATTTAAGTAATTTTATATAATTGAGATCATGAGTCAATTGAAGCTAGACCACCATGGAAAACCTGGAAGCACTGGACGGTCGTTTCTTCCTATTGCGGGACTCCTCAGGACGAAACGGCCGTCCACTGCTTCTAGGTTTTTCATGGTGGTCTAACCTCAATTGACTCATGATTTCAACTATATAAAATTAAATAATTATTAATAAGGGAAGAATTGCATCTTCAATTCCTCTTTAATATTCATAGCTATTCAATTCTTTTATTCCATAGTTGAAAGCATGAATCAATTAAAGCTAGACCACCATGGAAAACCTGGAAACACTGAACGGCCATGGTGGTCTAGCTTCAATTGACTCATGCTTTCAACTATGAAACATACTAAATCTCCACAAAAACCCCTTCTGATAATTCTATTATTATCAATATAATTATGAATGATCGATACGATTAATAAATAAAACGTTCAATTGTCCTAAAGGTGAGACAACACAATAATAATAATGATAAAGTTGACCTCTAATTAATCACTAGTCGGTTACTAAATGTAATTCATTATTTCTATAGTCACTTAACATCGATCAATTAATTTTTTACTATAAAATGTTGACAGTAATAGTAAATTAAGAATTCATTGATCATGCAATAATGAAAGTAAAATACATCCTATACACAGTTCTATCTGTTTACATATTCGGTTGTTGGAGAAATTGTAATACCCTTTACCTCTGCTATTCGTAATAAACAAACGCATCTTGAAAACTTTATTGGAACTCTGTAGATGATGGTGAATGTTGAACATCTATTGGTTTTATACTCTGTTCCTAATGAATAAGACAATAGTGATGTTTTGATTGATGAAGTTACTCCTTCACTTAATCATACTAGATAAATACCTTTAAAGCATCAGTGGATTGACTAGTTCAGTCGTTTTACAGTAGCAAATAGAGGGTAGGCTTCCAAGTCGAATAGCTTTTATATGTATTTGTAGATTTGACTATACTTGTGTTAGTAACACCTGAGATAGATGTAGGAAGTAATTTCCTACAGATTAAATTCTAAATTTTTCTAGACTGTAGAACACAGAGTCTGAGCTTAGCGAGAGCCAGAACAAGTAAGTTATTTGGTTTGATAAACTTTATCTGTTTTGAACAGTAACTAGAGGATAGGAAAATTCAGTCAACAAAGTGAATATTGTTTTATGATAAACATAAAATTGTGATTGATGAATAACCAAGGCATAGTCATACAAAGTGAAAGACAGTTAATGTGGTGGTGAGTGTTTCATATTATCATTGGCGGGTTCGTTTATCGATCACACTTTACAATAACTGCATTAAAACAATGACCTGAGAGTGTCACCGTGACTTTTCGAAGAATTGATCAGCATTGACTAGTTGAATGGTTTGTCAAATCAATATTTTTATTTATTAGATTGATAAAAATATAAAATTAATTATTGTAAGCAAAAACATACTTAACGTCAACTAGATGATATAGATAGATACTGTTTTGATCGATGATAATTATATTTTTATAGTTGAATTCATGAGTCAATGTAAGCTAGACTACTATGAAAAGCCTGGAAGCCCTGGACAGCCGTTTTGTCCTCGTATTCGACTCCTCAGCAGTGGGCATCCACGATCCCGCCCGCGAGATTAGAATCAAAGACATATCGGCGTTGCGCGCGAACATTGAACCTCTAGACCACTGAGCCGTCTTCCAACGGAGTTCATGTTTAGCTTCAACCAATCCATAGTAGAACGAAACGGCCATCCGTTGCTTCCAGATTTTTCATGGTGGTCTAGCTTTATTTGACTTATGAATTGAACTATAAAATTACTAACATCTCCATAAACCCATCTTCTAATAATTATATTTTTATCAATATAAAAACATGTACATGTTTATGGGAAATAAGGCGGTTTAGACCAATACTTGAGATTAAGGTAATACAGAAAACATATAAAGTAGATATTATCAATTACAGATTGAAAATTAGGTGTACTAATATTCCAAAATTAGTATTCAGTTCTCTTCACAACAATAAATAGATAAAACCAACTGGCTCATTTTCCGAAAGGTAGAGTTTTAAATCGTAAAATTCTTTGACTGATTACAACGTTTTGATGAAAACAATGAATGATGCAAAAATTTATACACCTTTACTTACACGTTTCAATCATATACTTTTTATAATACACTAGAATAAAAATGAGTCTCTTGAGTTTCGGTTGTATTAATATAGGAGGTTTGTAGAGATTGTTCATTTTGACGATAGTTAACATTACAGAGATTTTATGTAGATGGCCATTGACAAGTCGGAAGCACTGAGTAGCTGTTTCGTTCTAGTATGGAACTCCTGAAATATGAACATTCATGATTTGATCAAAGATCAAACTTAGCACTTTTCAGTATCTTAGCGGGCAAGATAAAATAGTGGGTGAGTTAAAATCCAGTGGTCCATAATTTTCAGTTGTAAGAGAAGTACATTTACAACTGAAGAACATCTGGAACTTAAAACAATTGTCAACCAACACCAAGATCAGAATTTTCAATACAAATGTCAAGACAGTTCTACTGTATGGGGCGGAAACCTGGAGAACTACCAAAGCCATCATCCAGAAGATACAGGTGTTTATTAACAGTTGTCTACGCAAGATACTTCGGATCCGTTAGCCAGACACTATCAGAAACAAGCTTCTGTGAGAGAGAACAAACCAGATTCCAGCAGAGGAAGAAATCAGGAAGAAGCGCTCGAAGTGGATAGGGCATTGAGGAAATCACCCAACTGCGTCATAAGACAAGCCCTCACATGGAATCCTGAAGGTCAAAGGAGAAGAGAAAGACCAAAGAACACATTACGCCGAGAAATAGAGACAGACGTGAGAAGAATGAACAAACGTTGGATAGAACTAGAAAAGAAAGCCCAGGACAGATTAGGTTGGAGAATGCTGGTCTGGGGCTTATGCTCCATTGGAAGTAACAGGCGTAAGTAAGTAAAGTAGGTCCATAATTTCAACTTCATTCAATTTGTGATATATTAAGAGATAATATTCCAATTCAGTCGACTATATTATGTATTTTCTTTTTATTCGGAGCAACATACAAGTGTAATGGCCATGATTTTGTATAACTATCCACTTGAACTGTTGAGAAACGAATTATATTACAATGTATAGTAAATTTATCTTACCTACCTTTTTTACAACTACGTTAGAGATAATAGCTAACATATTTTTTTAAAAAGATATGTCTACTTATTGACTTTACTAGTATGTTCTACATAGGGAAATAATGCTCAATATGTGTATTAATTGTGATTAGTCAACATTTATGAAAAGATAAATGAAATCACTTTACTTGTTCGACCGTTGCATCCTACAGTACAGTTTCTACTATGAGTTTGGTCTAATTCATAAGTATTTTAAAAGTTTTTTTGCTTAATTGATATATTTGAAAAGATTTTGTCGAGATTGATCAAAATTATTCTTACAATTCTTCATAGATTAATCTCATTTAGGCTTAGGCGTTCGCTATGAGATCTAGAGATGCCCTGGTACGGCCGAGAGTGGAGAGAGTCCGCTCTCCCTCTCGAAATGTTCTCACATGACCACGTGTATATAGCCTCTACCAGGGAAGTCCAACTCACTGCCTTCTCGTAAAATTACTATTGTTTACGAAATTGTGAGGACGAGAAGTGAATGTCTTTAACCGGGTTTAACCGGGTTAGTGAACACGGCGCCTCCACCTAGGGGAGTTGGAAAACCCTCATTCCAAACCAATGGTGCACATGGGCTTCAGTATCCTGAGGGAAAAATGGCGTATGAATCAATCGTTGGTCACCGGCTACCATGGGACTGAATCTCCTTACGATGATCCACTGCCTTGTGGATCAGATCTTTAGGTCAAAGGCTACGGGTGTGTCCTCCTAAGTAAACCACCTGCTCCGGTGGGGGCACCCGGGCAGTATCACAGCCCACACATAAATAAATGAAATGATGATTTCTACCGATAATCCTATTCACTCTCCCACTAGAGATCCTGGGATCACTAGCTGGTGTACTGGGAGATGCACATTTTTGATGAATTCAGTGCTAGAATGATATAATTGTCCCGTTCTTCCTGATTTTCAGTAATAAATTTAAATAAAATTAACCTCAGATGAATGCTACACGTAATAAATGTGTTTATCTATATTTGTAAGTGAGTAAATATCAATTTTTTGTAGACCAACAATACGATCCACATGTATGATGATAAGATTTGAAAAAACATACGATTTTTCAAGTATTAAGACATTTTACTGAAGAAAACTTCTTTTTCGACGATATCACCTACTTGATCTATAAAATCATATTTATAATTAATAATCAATTGTTTTGACTGTATGGACGGTTTTGAAATAGAATTCTTGTGAAATAGAGTAATCAAAATATACAAGACGTTCTTTATGTTGCTTGATAGATTTTTGTAATCATTCTCAAAGTTACGTAGGATAATGTTTGAAGAGTTGTTCCGAAAGAGCTTGCTTTGTGCAGTCAATAAAGGCTGTATCACAAAAGTAAGTGAACTGACTGGTGTACATTGATATAGTTCAAAGCGGAAGTTTATTCTTCACATAATCATGACCGATTCGATAAGACAATGTGAAGTTTGAGACAAATAGAATGTTTTTTCTTTAAAGAGATAGAAAGTCAATTTTTTACAATCTCTACTGAAGAATCTTATCTAGAGTAAATGTTTATGAAGATCTTTCTTGGTACCCTATACATTCTTTCCTTTTCATTGTTATTGTTTTATATTTCTGTCAACGAATGTAGATGGATAGCTGCTATTGATAAATATATGCCCTAGAAGCCCCTACTAATCCACAACATGAAATGGTCAGTTGACCAACTTTCAAATTGGATTTTAATGAACTGAACAAGAGACTTGATTCACTGTATGTCCACAAGGACCAAACAAATTTTTACAACTGACTTAACTGATACTTGAGTAGATAAAATTATTATTTGCAAACGTTAACCATTAGTACAATTGTACATTCTAAGTAAATAGAGCAATACCGAAAAGAAAACTTTCTTTGCTGAATAACCCTTAATTCTTCTTCAGTGGTAAAATATATTTCGTTCATTATTTGCTGGTGAGATTTCCAAGTTAAATATAATATTTTAGTTACCTTATTATAATGATTTACAAGTTTATTAATTTATTTAAACACATAAATATTGGTACAAAGGGGCACCAAATATATATGCACCACACAAAAAAATTGTCATTTCATTTAATTGTGTGAGGCCTATGATACTGCCCGGGTGCCCAGACCGAAGCAGATGGCTTTCTTAGGAGGACACACCCGTAGCCTTTGACCTAAAGATCTGATCCACAAGGCAGTGGAGCATCGTAAGGAGATTCAGTCCCATGGTAGCCGGTGACCAACGATTGATTCATACGCCATTTTTCCCTCAGGATACTGAAGCCCATGTGCACCATTGGTTTGGAATGAGGGTTTTCCAACTCCCCTAGGTGGATGCGCTGTGTCCACCAACCCGGTTAAAGCGCCGGACATTCGCTTTTCATCCTCCCGGTTTCGTAAACAACAGTAATTTTACGAGAAGGCAGTGAGTTGGACTTCCCTGGTAGAGGCTATATACACGTGGTCATGTGAGAACATTTCGAGAGGGAGAGCGGACTCTCCTCACTCTCAGTCGTACCAGGGCACTTGGGGTCATATAAATGCATCATAGAGAAATGATCAAACCTAAAGTTGGTCAGCGTATCTTGTAAAGGTGAATGCGAATAATATCACACATAAGTATATAGACAGATATATTGAAATAAAGATCAATTAAGCTGCCTTTTACTCGTCATAACAAATGTATAAAATATTTTTTCTAGATAGTAAAGATATTTCGAAAGTTCTTTATTTATAAAAAGTGCACAAAGTTAACAGACTAATTGCTTCTCACAAAGCAACTGGAATATTATAGATGATTCTTCGCTTAAATATTTTTTTGTTATATTATCCCCATTCTGATAGTAATCATGTGCTCACTAGCGACTTCCTTTAAGATGGATTTCCTGGAATACTAGATAGAAGCCGTGATCAATGAAGTTCAATCCGTGTCAGGTGAAGACAGGTGTCCACTACAGACAATGGATGAATGGTTACCTAAGTTCATGGATCGATTAAAGTTAGACATTAGCACCGTTGGATGCCGGTTCAGTGGTCTAGAGATTAAGCGTCCGCACACGAGACCGAAGGTCGTGTGTCCGAGTTTCACATGAAGAATCATGGATGCTCACTGCTGAGGAGTCCCTTACGAGAACGAGACAGCCATCTTGTGCTTTCAGGTTTTCAATGTTGGTCCAGCTAAAATCGACTCATGAATTCAAGTATTAAAATTACTACAATCTCCACAAATCCCCATTCTGACAAAATTAAAAGACCAATCTAATTGATTATTTGTAAGAATCTATTCGTGTTAGTGTGCAGACTATTTCACATTTTGTGCAAAATATGTGCTTTAGATTTTGAATATACATATAAATACTTAACGATATACATACATAAAAGCTGGTTACTATCTAAAGCCCTTTTCATTATATGTAAAGATATAACTATTTTTATTGAAATTTGGGAAATCTAAAGACTAATGCGATATTTTCTTTCTATCTAGTTTTAACTACTGAATTCTATATCCTACTGTGGAAACTATAGCTGTTATCCCCTGAAATGTTATTATTATTCTAGCTTAACTGTCTGCATAACAATCTATTTTAGTTTAATATAAACTTTATCATTTTGTGATTTAATGTGTCTTTAAGTGAATTCACTATGAATTTGTCCTTGGAACAAATTGTATCATTTTTACCTATTATGAAGATAGAATGAATTGTGAGAGAAACCATCGATCGTTTACTAATCTAGGTGCATTTATTGGCCAATAAGAAAAAACCTATTTATATACATACACCTACAAATATTTGTCCGCAAGAAGAGCGCATATATATATATATATATATATATATATATATATATATATAAACCGCAGATGTATGCATAGAGAACATATTCATCTAACCGTGTATATACTGTAGTTACATTCACCTATACCAATCACCAGTAATATCCAACCTTAATCATCGTTAATTTATCATTCAGTAAACTAGTTACTCAACAATGATTAATTAAAAAGTAAATAGTTGTGGATAAAATCGACGGTTTTCTTTTCTTCTTTCATCCATCAAACAACAAATTCATTGTCTTTCTCATTTGTTGAAAGGATCTCCACAAAACCCCTTTCTTATTTGTATAAATTTTGAAATTGTAAAAAAAAAACAATATTATCCTATTCTACGCATATATCAATTAGTGAACATGTTATACGGTGGTCCTCTTGGTACTTATCTTAGTGGTTTATCATCATCATCGTCATCATCTTCAACTAGTGGAATATCACATCTTAATTCATCAAGTTCAGTATATAATACATCTGGTAATAATACAAATTATTATACTGGAACAATAAGTGGATTAAGACGTAGCAGTTCAAGATATCGAAATTCTACAAGTGGTAATAATTTATCAACAACATCAACTCCATTAAATACTACTAATAGTAGTAATATCAGTAATAGTAATAATAGTAATAGTAGTAGTAATGTAAGTGGAACTAATCCATATTCATCTTATTATACACCACCAGTAAGAAGAAAATATGGAACACCTGAAGTAAGTCGATGTCAACTATATAGTTTATTTATAGTTTTTTTGTTTTTGTTTTTAGATGCAGCATGAATTTGTTGTCAAGGTATAGGGATATTTGCTTTGAAATATCATTAAAAAGTTATCGTTTGTGAACTATGATATTGAAATAAATGAATAGTTGAAACCATGAGTCAATTGAAGCTAGACCACCAGGGAAAACCTGGAAGCACTGGACGGCCGTTTCAATTATGAAAATACTAAATCTCCACGAAAAAACCCCTTCTGAAATAAATGAATATCAAACTGTTTGTAATTGATCACTTGCATTAAATAAATGAATTCGGTTATGATTCAATGTAAAATAATGTAGAAATGTTTTGAAAAGAATGTTTAGTTTACTGATATTAATCACTAACTGGTGTACACTACTTATTCAGACAGACATAAGTAGTATTTAGCAGGAATCGGAAGTAGAACACTTACTAGTAGAATAGTGAAATAGCGTGAAGAGGAAGGTAAACGAAGAGTAATCGGAATGTCAATAGGATTAAAAGAATAATGAAGTGTGTAAAAGACAACTGACAGAAGATATGTATGATTTTGATATTTTGCAAAGCTACTGTTTGATTTTACATAAAACAATAAATTGGCTTACGTCAACTGAGTTCCCACCCACTACGTTATGGAGTTTTGAAATTATAGATAACAAGTAAAAAGGGTATATTACTGTCTATAAATTTATTTAGTTAACAGGGTTTATGATAGATGATAGTTTATTACTAAATAATAAGGTATAATTAAAAATTATTCATCTCTTGTAAATGTTCAACATTTAATTAACGAAGGTTTTATGAGTAAATATTTGAGAAAATTCTAAATTTACTAGTCTACATCTTTTATAAATCAAGAACAAGTAAATAAATATGGTGGAAATCATGAGTCAATTGGAGCTAGACCACCATGGAAAACCTGGAAGTACTGGACGGCCGTTTCGTCCCATTGTGTGACTCCTCAGCAGTGCGCATCCACGATTCCGCCTCGCGAGATTCGAACCCAGGACCTACCAGTCTGAAATCTCCACAAAACCCCTTCTGATCTATAATCATCGCGCATCCACGACCACGACCACAGATATCTTAGAAATATTGCTCGCATCTGCTGGGATCACTGGGTAAGTAATAATGAGGTTAGACACAGGGTATTAGAGAATGATGGTCAATCAGTTGATATGGGTTGTGAGTCTTCATCGACTGAGATGGTTAGGCCACCTGTCACGTATGTCTAAACACCGACTATCACGACGCGCCATGCTGACTAGTATTGGCGATGGTTGGAAGATAGTTAGGGGCGGCCAAACGAAAACGTGGCATCAGAGCTTGAAGTCACTAACTTCTAGTGTGAGCCATGTTGGTAGATGCAGACTACTTGGTTGGGGTCCGCGTGACTATCGTAACCAATGGTTGGAGGTGCTATGGCTCGGAATCGATCACAATGACCGTTTCGTCCTATTGTGGGACTCCTCAGCAGTGCGCATACACGATCCCTCTCGGCCGGATTCGAACCCAGGACCTGTTAGTCTTGCGCGCGAGCGCTTAACCACTAGACCACTGAGCTGACCGGCATCCAATAGTGGTAATGTCTAACTTCAACCAATCCACGAAATTGAGCAACCATTCACCATTGTCTTCAGTGAGTTACTATCTCACAACAGACAACAGATAAATAAATTTGATTTAACTCACTTATTTAATGGAAGTTTATGTACCTGGTTTCAATTCATATTGTTCGTATATGTTGGTTATTGATTATACTCAGTTGTCCAATGCCGGTAACAATCGGTTTCCAGCTGAATAACTATGAATGTCTATAATGTTACTTTTGATGGAATTTTTTGATTATCCACATGGTTCACATTCATGGACATTTTTTTAAATTTAAATATTTTCAGAATGGAAAATGATATAAGTATTGCTTTATAAGACAGTTAGTTACTCATGATCAGATTAAGTAGATAAGCTGTTTACAGATGGTTTTTATTACGAGTTAATGATATCAAATAGACAATTATTCAAAATTAGGGGTTACTAGAGAAGTATTTCTTTGTAATTTTGAGTAATTTTTACCATCGAATATTCATGAATTCAGTTGAATAAGATCAAGACTAGAACTTTCAATTTTTTATCGAAGATCATGATACTTTAAGATGAAAACAAAACTGTCTATTTTTTCACTATTTAGTCAATTTGTGATAAAGAACAATCCTCGACAATCTCATGTGGGTTATTGTCTTATTTAGTTGACTGCAGTAGTGACGTTTTCCCATTAGAACCTTAGAAAAAAGCCTTGCCTACTAATCTTATTCTTATCAACATTGTTATTATTTAAGAAGTGGTTTTTTAAAGTTTGAAAAGGACTTTTACCACTGACTGATGTCAATACTAGCGATCCATTGATAGTTTTACAAATGTCTTAAGGAATAGCATCAATAGACAAATAGATATTTTATCAGTATAATATTACGGAGATTGTTGAGTTCAGATTAATATCATGAATGAAACAATTTTAGACCATCACTGTAAACCTGCAAGCAGTGCACGACTGTTTCAACCTAGTATGGAACTCCTCAGCAGTGTACATCCACGATCCCGCATGCGGGACTCAAACTAGTTGTCAAGACGAAATGAATATGTATAAATGACCTTAAATTTAATGCATCGGGTACTTGAACGTTTGATTTCGATTTTTAACTACTTCCTAGTCCCCCAAGAAATCTCCTACTCTTAAATCCCCCAAAAGGAAGAAAAGAGATTGATTGAAAGTATAGGAGGAATGTTTACTTTGAAGGGTAATTTAAGTATGGAAAACAATTATATTTATAGGCTTGTGAGTATGTTTGATATTCTGAAGTCTTCTGGTAACAATGAAATTAGCAGTTATCTAATCAAAATGTTATACAATTCACTGCCATTTTTATTTTTAGAATTCTCTTAAAAAAAGTTTATATTCAACATTAAGGATCTCCTCTTTTATCTAACTTCTCAAGGTGTTATATCGATTGCTTGAGTGTGCCCTGTTAATATATATGGACGTTATAAGACCGTCAATTGGAGAGCAGTGATTTTATCGATCGGATTATTGACACACAAAATCCGTATGAGCAGTTTTGAGTACTTATCAATCCTGCTATCTGCCTAGCCCAGCCAATTAAGTCCAGAACACCAATAACAGTCTCTGCAATATGAATCATTATTCTCAAACATACTGGGTTTATATACCAATCAAACAGACCACATCGTCCCATAAAATAGAAAATAACATTTGTACAAGGGTTAGCCAAATATGGCTATGAATAGGGGGAACAGTAATTGATAGACTGGGTATAACTCAGGGATGGTAAATCGTATAATAATAGTTCATAGGTCAAAATAAAACTCATAATAAAAGAAACATGAATATGAATAGTTAAGTTACTTAACAGTTATGCAATAGAAAATATACGTCTCGTATTGGTCCGCGAACAGTCTTCAAAGTTACCATTCATAAATCTCCACGGGATATAACACAAGGCCTTCCAAAGTACCTACTTATGCATGAATTCATGAATTATATTTATTAATTCATGAATGATCTATCTTACAAGTAAAATAACTGCACATAGATCATACTGAAAAGATTGTTTATAGAAAGGTATAGTAAGACTTATCAATACAGAAAGATAAAGAAGAGAACGAAAGTAAGTCGAATGATGGATAAAGAACAATAAAAAAAAGATTAGCATGTAAAATATTGACTATTAACACCGTGATTAGTAAACATTTACATTATCCCATTGTTGATAATCTTCACTGAATTCCGATCAGTCTTGGCTTGTATGTATAGATCCTGAGTGGATTATTTCAAAATAATCGTTTTCATAGGTTATTGTAGAATAGATCAATTTGATCGAGTTTATTAACAACAGGATAATTTAAATCTATATCAATAACGATATCGAACACATATCTGTCATACAAGTAAGTGACTATTTGGATTCAATAGTTCAGCAAATATTATTTTGACCATTCAAAGCAAAATCTAATGGCTTTGAGTCCCGGTGTGAGTATCAATACTGGGATTCAGATAAATTCCAACTGATGAGTCCTAGATTTCACTGCTATCCACAAAGTCATTCCTTTTACATACTATTATTTATACGATTTTTATTACTTATAATAAAACTTTTCATTAATATAGTAATTTTTGATATTTAAATGGTTTCTACATTAGTATTTGATTGAACCACATAATCCTGAACAACTTAACTTGGCGAAACTATAATTCATGGACAAACAAATCAGATTTAAGATAGAATGTCTTAGATTTTGACGTGAGATTCATCCACTTATTTGGCTAAATAACATTTGGCCATTATAATTGATGTCAGTTCGTAATGAAAACATTGAATATCATTTCTAACCTTAACATTCAACTGTAAATCCTAATCCTAGTTCCTCGCACTAATTTTTAACCTTCATTTAACCCTAGTAAGTAGATAGACATTTTCAAGATCATTTTAGCGTTGCTCAAGGGTCGTTCATAAATTATAGTCTCACTATTATATTGCAGTGACTTGATAACATGTGGATTATATTCAAATCTATTCAACTAATCAACTAAATATACTTTTAACTTGTTATTACTAAATATTATTATTTTAAATTAGTTTATATTTAAATTCACTTGATATTGTTTGTTTGAATCTTCCCATTGATGTTTAGGACTGCAATTGATCAGTCTCTTGTTGGCATATGTGCATACTGTGCGTATTGGCTCGATATTAGCCTTAATTCACAAGCATTATAAGCAAAGATGAATAGTGGCTAGCAGTGGAATCCAGGACGCGAGTTTTATCCTAATTGAGACTAGTCAACTGGATGTACCTGCATCTCAGAGTTGATGTGGATAACACAATGCCGTTTGATGCGAATGGCACTGGATTCGAGTCCCAGAGTGAATATCAAATCTGAGATGCAGGTACATCCAGCTGACGAATCTCAAATAGGACGAAACGCGCGTCCTGGATTCCACTGCTAGTCACTATCCATCTTTATTTCATATTTAGGTATAATTCATGATTTGAATGAATCTAATTGTTATTGGTTGTTCACGTTTTATTTGTTTGTTTGATAAATGAAACTATTTGGTCATATCCTACTTTCAAATTATTAGTAGCATATGTTAAGTTGTTATTTAGTGCTTGTGATTGAAGAAGCATTTAACAAAGGAAACACAATAATTTATTAATCAACCAATTATTTGTCATTTTTCAACAATAATATTATCGATTCCTTTGAGTATTTCTATAATGATATGTTGCTTACGTGAATATTGTTCTGGAATTCAAGGTGTCATAGAAGTCCTCATCTTTATTATGAAATCAAGTTTCCATGAATTTGTTGTTCATAGGAATACATTTTCGAATCGCATTAATTTTAATAGACTAATGTAGTTGGGGAAATGTGTTATGTATGCTTAGCCACAGATGACCTCGATTAGTGATGTTTTTAGGTGTAGTAGTAGACTTAAAAAGGCTAGATGTGACCAAATTAAGGTGAGTCATCAGTCTTTAAAGTCGCTGACTGTTTGACTGAACCATTTTAGTAGATGAAGACTACGTGGTCGGTGTCCAAATGATTCTTATGACCAGCAGTTAGAAACGTTATTTGATATTGACACAGTTGTATTCTCCCTTTCTCGCCCCTTAAACCTTGAGTTTGAAAATTATTTTACAGCTTTTGCTTAGCAAATTTAGTCTTTCTTCTCGAATTATATATTTTATATCTAATCTTTTCTACTGTCACTAATAGCTTAACCACTTATATTACTCTGATAATTGTCTTGATAATTTCATAACTTTGTGCTAATATTGTATAGCAACTTGAAATGATGCACATGTACGTCATATTCTATGCTGCTTATGACTGATTGACTGATATTTATGGTAATATTTACTCTGTTAACTCATGATTTATGGTTTAGGGTTTTTGACAGTAATTGAGCCACATCATGACTTAAATTAAAAGTTCACATACAGAGTCATAAATATTAGACTTTCATTATTCTTGAAGTGAAGCGGGTAACCATAAATGCGTTTTACAGAATTTTAAGGATTATCATCAATCGACTATCGTTGGAACCAATTTGAATTCAGTATCATAAAGATAAAGTGTTCTAGATTTAAGGAAGCAGTCTTCTAGTATTCCTTTATCTTTACTGTTTCTTTCACGTAATATTAGTTTTTGACATAAGCAATCTATCATTTAATATGCCTTAGTGCTAACAGAGTTCAACTTTCAGCCACTAAGATGTAGGTTAAAAACTTTTCCATCTGATTCGGTCTAACTAAACATATTATCACTATCCCCAACATTTGAATTGTGGGTTTTAACTATATTATACACAAATCAATTCTATATCTAGTAAATGAATCAGCAGAAAGTTGAAAATTCCCCTATGGCTATGTAAACTCGACAGATGTATCGATTAATTTAGACTGAATTTGCACAACTATTTTTGCAAAACAATAAACATTCCTTGTTTCCCAGTATTAAATATGGACAGGTAACTGATTACAGTATAGAAACTGGACTTATTTTTTTCATAATAACCAAGTCATGAATAAACATGAACTGAAATATCCATTTTCTATAAGATTTACCACATATCTTTATATGTATTCGGTATAACTCTGTATAGTGTGTGTAATTTCTTTTGATAAGTCAATAGTTGAGGGTGTGTGGTATCTCATAACACGGAGTATTAAACCGAAGAAAATCGTACGGTAATGTATATTAAGGTTTTTATTTCATGTCTGAATGCTTCTACTACTTAGATCGATTTAAAGTCTTCAGTAATAAGAATGACAGGTCACTTGAGCTATATTAATCGTTGTGGTATGTTTTTTTGTGAGGATCCATCTTCTTTCTAATAGCGCTCACCTGTGGGGCTTGTATAAATTGTTACAGTAGAATTTTTTCATCACTGAGCACTAAGCACTTGATGAGGTAATGAAAATCCCAATCTGAGTTTCTTTGGTTCAAGTATTTAAATCATTTTCCATAGGAGAGATTGTAAAGACCAGTTACAAATTCAATAACCACAGAGTAAACACACTCAAGCATGTCCACTTCCTTTAAAACGGATCAAATGTCAAGTTTTTCATTTTGTTACTGGTCAGAACTCAATAGTCCGTGTCATATTCAAGTACACTGAAAATTTATAAATGTTTAGCTCCTAAATACGATTTATTGATATTTGACGAAATCACATATTAGAAGATAAAATGGATTTCTTATATGATCAACAGTGAAATAATCCAATTTTCTGAAGAAGGTTTATGAAGACTTTTCAAATGTCATAGAGTAAGATCGTAGATGCTTTTTGCTTAAGAGTCCGACGCTAAAACGTAACAGCTCTCATCTACTCCCCTCTTTTTCAGTAGTTGTTTAACTAAGATTAATCCGTGATGTTAACTGTGAAACGTTATATTTCTGATTTTTGAAAATTATGACCACATTGATCGTTGAAAAGTTTTAGTATATTTTGATATGTGGTGATTATTGAATAATGATAAAAAAACTGTTTGTTGTTTTTTTGAAAGGAATTTCCGTTATATGATAATAAGCGGCTGACAAACGTGACAGTTATACGGCATTGCTACTCTGTTGTATCTTAAATAATTCAGTGGGGATAGTTGGATGACGCTGAGTCGAATCTCACAGGAAGCATCATCTTCCTCGAAATTGTAGGTAGTTCTACATAACGATAACCTATGATTATTCACGTTATTTAGTCAGCACTGGCAGCGTCTCAAACTGTAAAACTGGGTGACTCAGGTTCAAATTCATAAGAAGCATCAGTTCTTTCAAGATTGAAGATACGCTTTGCTGGCGAGTTTCAGCTAATATGAAAGAAAGACTCAGAGTTTCCTACTGAATACCTTCAAACACGTAACGTTGAATCATAGTATTTGCTTTGTTGAATCACTCATGTCAGTGATCACACTGAAATTTGATAGATAAAATTCTACCAGCTTTAATTAGTAAACAAACATGATATTAATCGTTGCTCAGTAATCAGACGATGTATTAGATAATTCTACTGAGGACACTTACATGCAAAATGATTCCAGGTAGAAGTATTAACTGTGAACGTAAGAAATATGCGCTTAAGTGACTGAATCAAGTATATGGTGAGATATATCTGTGCCGGTGTCATCTTCTGAAATCGCAGAACTGTATTCAAGCTTATTCTAAAGAAACTCAATCATAAATAACAGTTAATTAACAATATTGTCTAAAAAGGTAAACAGTTTTTTGCTTCTGTCTATCAGCGGACAACAACGCAAACACATCAATACACATTAACTATGAACGGTCATTTGATTGGATGTGTTTATAATTACTGTATTCACATTTCTGCATTGATAGAATAGAATACTAATTCAACATTGTTTCTTGTTCATATGAAAAGATTGTTGATTTTGTTGTTTATTCTAAGAAAATCTGTCCAACCGACTTGTTTATTTAATATCTATATATTTATTGAGTGAACATTTGCTTATCATGTGTATCCATCGTATTGATAACACATGATTCTGTTAATGGAACGTCGTTAATCTTGTGTTTATTCCCAACTAATCAAAATAATAATAATAATAATTTTTTATCAGCAAAGACGGATAGTGGCTAGCAGTGGACACGCGCTTCGTCCTATTTGGGACTCATCAGCTGGATGCACCTGCATCTCAGAGTTGATGTTCACTGTGGGACTCGAACCCAGTACTGTTCGCTTCAAATGCCATCGCGTTATCCACTTAGCTACTGAGTCCTGTTAGCCACTTGCTTGTGCAATGGGGTGAAGTTATGTTCACTTGTTTTTGTTTACTTATATCTCCACATTGTTATTTTGGAATGCAATTGATCAGTCTCTTGTTGGCATATGTGCATCCTACGCAGACTGTCTTGATATTACCCGAAGTCACTGCTAGCCATTATCCATTTTTGTTTATAAAGCTTGTGACTTCAGGCATTATCGAGGCAGTTCGCATAGGATGCACATGTGCCAACAAGAGACTGATCCATTGCATACCAAAATAACAATGGGAAGATACAAGTAAACAACAACAAGTGAAAATAATAATAGTAATAATAATAATAATTCAGAAATAGATAAATGCAGTTGGTAGAAACGGCCGTCCAGTGCTTTCAGGTTTTCCATGGTAGTCTAACTTCAGTTGACTCACGATCTCAACTATATAAAATTACTAAAATCTCCACGAAGCCTCCTTCTGAGAAATATTGTTGTGTTTTTCTGTGTGAACAGATTCAGAAACTCATTTCAAATGTTTCGTTTCTTTCCTGTATAGTTCAAGATTATTGATTAGCTATATTTTTGATTGTATCCGAATATTTATTTCATAAGTTTCTCTTAAAACTTACTCAGTTTCGTGATGTTTCTTGTTGTTAGCTTACTAAGATAATTAGATGAATAGCTTTACCCTGGTAATAACAGCTATTGAGTAAGATCAATAACTGACTAATAAGTTACTTTAACTGTTAATATTTCTCGATATCCAACTCATGACATATATATGTATATACCATAAGTAACAAGACATCTTCATTTTCTAAGTAACTTATCAAATTGAGTATGTTGTTTTTCAACGCAGAATCTATTAAAGAACAACATGTGCACACGTTCACTTATGTACTTATCGATTCGTTTTCATGTAGAGGTGACATAATAGATCAATTATTGAATAATATATTATCATTAGGGTATCCTAATTTAAATACGACCTAAACTATTGCACTTGTTTATACATTGAAGTTAGAACGAACAAAATACAAGAACAAATCATATATGTCATATAAAATAGAATTGATATTCGTGAATAGGTATCGCATACATTCTTCGATGTTCATACTATGTGCAGTATTAGGCATTTTCAGAAAATTTTCCGTTCAGCTTGTGAGTACTTACTTACTTACGCCTGCTACTCCCATTGGAGCATAGGCCCCAGACCAGCATTCTCCAACCCACTCTGTCCTGGGCCTTCCTTTCTATTTCTATCCAACGTTTGTTCATTCTTCTCATGTTTGTCTCCATTTCTCGGCGTAATGTGTTCTTTGGTCTTTCTCTTATCCTTTGGCCTTCAGGATTCCATGTGAGGGCTTGTCTTGTGACGCACTTGAGTGATTTCTTCAGTGTCTGTTCTATCCACTTCGAGCGCTTCTTACTGATTTCTTCCTCTGCTGGAATCTGGTTTGTTCTCTCTCACAGAAGCTTGTTTCTGATAGTGTCTGGCTAACGGATCCGAAGTATCTTGCGTAGACAACTGTTAATAAACACTTGTATCTTTTGGATGATAGCTTTGGTAGTTCTCCAAGTTTCCGCCCCATACAGTAGAACTGTCTTGACATTTGTGAGTGATTAATATAAATAAAAGCGCAATTGATAATGAGAAAATCGTTTCTAATCATAAATCTCACGTCAATTACTTTTTTTTATTATACAGATAACAACACTACAATAGACTTATGTTCATAGAACATATACGTAGCTATTGCAATTGATCGGTCTTTTATTGCCATGCATATCTAGCTGACAAGTCTCAAATAGGGCGAAGCCCGTGTCTTGGGTTCCACTGTTAGCAACCATCCATCTCTGCTTATAAGAAATTTTATTAATCTTTTAAACGTGTTTTAGAAACGTATATTTGATCAGAAATACTTCACAAAAGCATAAAGAAAAGATTTATAACGGAAAGTACATTCAAGTAAATAGCACATGACTATAACGTACATAGATCAATGTAACTTGATTAATTGATCCCATTAAACTTAAAAGGTATAAATTCATTATATAAGATAATAATAGTATCACTTAGTTGTTGTAGTTGTTGTCATACCAATCATAAATATGATGCAATGACCTTAATGATGTAAAGTTAAGGTTTCCATTATTGATCTTCATACAATAATATGATTAACGTGTTATACTATACTATACTATGCTATACTATACTATATTAGAAACATCTAGAGATTTCGCAGATAGAAAAACATAATTCAAGATTGGATGATGGTTTCGTTTGTTTTACATCTAGATAACCAGTAGTTTATCACTTGATAGACTGGGTAAATTATACAACTTGTGAATGGTACAGGAGATTTTTTGGAGATTATAGTATTTTCACAGTTGAAATCATGATATGATCTTAGCTAGACCACCTTTGAAACCTGGAACCAATGATTGAAGTTAGGCATTAGATGCCGACGCAAAAGTCTAGAGTTTAAACTTTCACGAGTGAGACTAAAGGTCTTGGGTTTTATTCTTGCGTACGCGCTTGTGGATGTGGACTGTTAAGGAGTCCGAAACTAAGACAAACGGTCATTCGGTGTCCGAAAATTGTCAGTGGTTTTCTACCCAAAATCTATTTCTAATTTCAAATTACGCTTGATAAATTAATGTAAACAGACCAATCATAAATGTACTATTTCTTTAAAGTTGATCGGATAAGCAAAATAATGTAAGTTGGTAAGTCTGAATCATCTATCTTTCATTTTAGTTACAATTTTAAAGATAGAATACTTTTTTAGAAGATTAACAAAGTTATTTTCAGAAAGGAATTCTTAATCATTGAATATGCATTGTACATTAAATTAGTCACTTATAATAAATACACATGTAACTTGCACGAGATATTATAGTCTCAATGCTGGATGGTTTGGTTTTTGTCCTTCAGGGCAATATCATCAAAAATATAGTCCTATTGAAATTAACTGTCTGTTATAACGGAACGAATATTGCAATGGTTGAGATTGGTTTTTCGGATTATTATTAATTATGGTTTCTTCGTATAACTACTGAGTATCTAGATCGAAATGTCTATCTATTCCATTTATTATAAGCTTTTGGTTGACTTATTAACTAACATTGTATGATTTACCATTACTAAATTATTGCCAGTCGATTATTTACAATCTCCCCTATTCACGGACACTTTTTAACTCGTTCATGTGTAATCGTTATTTCTCATTTTATGATGTAATGCGGTCCAGTATGTCTGTACATAAACCGTCTGTTTAAAATATGTATGGTACAGGTGATGGTTGCTACTTCTCGACTCAAGGGCAGGGCATAGAAAGGAGCTATCGAATAGTGAACTAATATGAACATAGCTGCCCCTTGAAGGTCAACAGTGTTGGCCGTGGCGTGTAATTGGCCATGTCAGAGATACTTAGCTATACAGTAAACTCCAGGGCAAATTAGAGTTAGGATTCTGACTGCTAAGCGGGCCCGTGATATTGGTCAGCGGCCACAAAACATAACGCTAGTAAACATCTAATTAACTGAAAATGAAATTGTATTAATCTGTAAGAATGATCGGGACTTCAAATGACGTTTAAAGGTTCATTAACTGTATTCTTTTTCATTTGTACTGAATACCCTAGTCATATTCTCTTAATTTATTTTGTTTTAAGCCGTGTGCAAGTAAGACAGCTTGGTGAAGATTAGTAAAAGCATATTTTCTAGCTATTGTCTATCCACGTTCTACAAGTGTACATAGTGACTTCGTATATGTAGTGTTTATAAGTTATCTATTCCATATGAATCCTGTCTGTTTCATATATATACTGTAACTTATGTAACATGTTAAGTATTGTGTGAATTTCATTCTCATGAGTCAAATGTAAGGCTCGTCTGGCTCTGATATTTGTACATACTCATTTAATTCTATATATCTCCTTGACATGTTTCGTTGTATAACAAGGTCCAGTGAAGAAGATGATATAATAAGTCGATTGTAAAATGCTTCAACAATATTTCATCAAGATATATTCAGAAGACCACATGAACAGTGTACAGCGTTAATAGAAAGTGAGAATTCTTTATTGTGTATAGTATGTGAGAAATAGGTTTTGTATATATCGATCGTTATGTAGTGTGTGATAAAGGTTGATACGTCAGTCAATTCATTGAGATAGTTGGTCACTCGGTATATATATCTAAATATTTAGTATTCCAAATGAATAAGCAGAAATATCAGCATTCTTAAGTATTTGAATGAGAATGAATACAAAACAGTTAATGAGATTAAACAATACATTTCTTTATCAGGTTTATAGATTGTTCGGATAACATAAAATTTGTGTAAAACTGTAATAAAAAAGGTAATACACATAGACCGGTTATTAGTTAATACTGATGTCTTATTCATTGTTATCATTTCGATGGAGTTTTGTTCTCTGAGCTGGATGGTTTGGTCGTGGAGCTTTTATCGTCCTTCTGAATGACATCAAACACTTCACTCCTACCCAAAGTTTGTGCTGATGATGTCGTTCAGAAGGACGATAAAAGCTCCACGACCAAACCATCCAGCTCAGAGAACAAAATTCCATCAAAATCATCCACCTGAGCTACAAATCTTCTCCACCATCTCACTGTTATCATCTTAATTTTAAATTTATATTATATAGTTAAAAATGTGACGTTTTGGGCTGTCATCCAATTCTACATACTTTTTGTATAAGAGTACAACTTTCAAACTGAATGAGAAAACTAAGAGTATTTCGAAAGATGTATTAGCCATATCAAATTAAAACATGTTCACAAATATATAAACATAAGTGTAGAAATGTTCTGCGTCAGATTTCTATCCATCACATTTAGTTAACCCAAACTTCAACTAAAACCATTCATCTATCAACATTTCTCACTAATAGTTTAGTGTCCAACTGATATATCTGATTGCCTCAGCCTATCACTATCCAAGTAAATTCTTTCAATTTATATACTACTGAAGTCGATTAAATTCATTTGTGAATCTCAAAAACTGTGACATTTAACAATAAACAAGTACGCTTATTAGATTATTCATATGAAGTGTTACAAGTTTGGACAGTTTACACCGATTTCCAAAAAAAGAAAAAAATCGATTATTAAACTCAATGATATTCAGTAAGAGAAGTTAAGTGACTTTAAGCTATCAAGGGATAATAATTAAAATTCACTTTCATTTTGTCTCTATCAGCATATTGGTAAATTAAATACCATTTAATAAATGATGAAGCTTATAGTCTTTATTAAGTAAAATGTATATTTTTATATAGTTGAGATCATGAGTCAATTGAAGCTAGACCACCATGGAAAACCTGGAAGCACTGGACGGCCGTTTCGTCATATTGTGTGACTCCTCAGCAGTGCGCATCCACGATCCCGCCTAGCGATATTCGAACCCAGGACCTACCAGTCTCGCGCCAGGGCACTTAACCGATAGACCATATTACTATGGTCTACAGTAATCACTGCAGTTATATTGTTAACATTGTATTGCTGATAATAAAAACTTTAGTGTAAACAATTTTACATATTTACTAGAAACGATAAGATGGTGGTTTGAGGTGGTCAACAGGATTCGATTCGCACTAAGAAGGGCTTAACATACATGACATTGATCACCACCCAATGATCAATCAATTGTGATTACTAGAAATGATATCTAGAAAACAAGAATTCTTTTCATTAATGAAATTTATTTATTTATTTACTGGTATTTTTAATGACTTTTCTCATGTATGATAATATCTAGCACTGAAAAGTCTTCATTTCATTTCGTGGTATAACAACAATGAGAAGTTCTGTGTTGTTTAGTAGTCGATTTCTTTTGTTTTTGAAGAATGTTGAACTGCATTAAGAATAACTTCTGTTGAAATAACGAAACAATCCAAGTTAGGCAACCATTAGAAACCCGGTTAGAATGGATATCTGTTTTATCTTAATATGGAGCTTCTCAACAGTATGCATCCACAGTATGGTTACTGTTATAAATTTAAAAAAAGAACAAGGCCGTATGCCAATTTGTTGTGGTCTGATATCCGGCTTTTTATCACGTGAACTATCCACCAGTCGAAATACTACCTGTCTAATCTTAACACTGTGCTAAATCAATGACGTTCGACCAGTATGTGTAGTCTAGAGTCCTTATTGATCCCTTGTCCACTTAGCCCTTCCAATTGAGTCCAGAACACCAATTACAGCTTCTGATATGCGAATCATTTATTCCAAGCATACTCGGTTTATATACCAGACGGACAGACCGTATCACACCATAAAATAGAAAATAATATTTGAGCAAGATCAAGGCGAATGTGACTGTGAACGTCGGATACAATAATCAATAAACTGAATACAATTTAGGGACAGTAAGACGTATAATTATAATCCATAGGTCAAAATGAAGCTTATAATACGATGAATATAGATATGCACCATCTAGTTACTCAACAGTTAAAACAATAAGAATATACGTAGAATAATCGGCCATTGATAGATCTCGGAAGTTACCGTACTCATGTCTTCGCTAGGATATAACAGTCACCACTTTTTTTATTGACTTTTATGAATATCTGAAATACTACTCAAAATAGTTCAAGCAAATACTTCTGAATAATATACTTAAAGTATCATGAAAATATCTCTATAAATAACTGAACTATTAAGATAGACATTTTTATCTCGATCAATATAACTTACTGTCAATAGAATTCATAAATGAGTAGTATAATAAAATTGTTTACATTAGTAAACTTATCAAATATCAAGTTGATATATGTGTGACAGAATTTTGTTTATTTATACAATGATCTATTTTAATAATATAATGACAAAAGGTAATCATTATTGACAATGAGAAATATTTAATTTGTTTAAAATAGATTGATGTCATTAATCTGAAATACCTTTCTAATCATAATCATTTAAATTCTTCAATCATCAACATTTCACTCAATTAATCTTTATCTCTTTTTCTTTCATACATAAATCTTTAACAGAAGGGGTTTTGTGATAGGTTCTGGGTTTGAATCTAGCTCGCGAGGCGAGGTCGTGGATGCGCACTACTGAGGAGTCCCATAATAGGACGAAATGGCCGATAAGTGCTTCTAGGTTTTCCATGGTGGTCTAGCTTCAATTGACTCATGATCTCAACTATATAAAATTACGTTTATGTTTAAACTAATATCAATGAAAGGAATTAGAAATTAAGAATAAATACAAGACAGCAAGACAATATACATCAATTGTGTTTGACATTAGAAGAATGCTAATTTTCTAAATTGATTTTAGAATAGAGTTCTTCGAATCATTTAGGTACCTATTAATGTACATTAAAATTATTTGTCGAATGGAGTATGGTACATATTTTAAGTATACGAAAGTAACTGGACTTCAGTAACTATCATGGGAATGTATCATATTGGAGTTTAGCTGTTTTGTTCGCTTTGATGATTTTTTTGTACAGGGAATAGATTACATTGTAAAAGTTTAAAATATGAAGTATTAGCACATATTACATTTATTCATTTATTTTTGTATAAATATCTATTACTTTAGACGGACACTCCAAAGCCATCACGGTATTTAACACGTACACAAGGTCTTTCAAGTAATAGTGGGAGTAGTATTGGCAGTGTTGGTGTAGGCAGCAGTTGTAGTGCAACTGGTACATCAACTTCATCTTACTCAGGACTTCCACAATATCCACGTAGGTCACCAAATAAAATTAGTTCAAATACAAATTATACAGTCGGTGGAATAGGTACTAGTTCATCATGGAATTCAGTAAGTTATATATTACAACGTTTGATCTTATATAACTACGTATTTTATATAAAATGATTTTAATTTGAAACTCATTACTGTGTTGGAGGTTTAATTCACAGTTTGATGTATGAACAATGGAAAATTACCATATCGACTACCCATTAATAAGTAGAGGAATTTTCAGACTTTAATTCAGTCAATTATAAAAAGATTACGGAAATGAATAGATTTAGAAAAATAAAACTTTCGAGTTCAGTCACAAGCCTAATGTGACAAGAATGTGTGATGTAATCAACTTCAGTGAACTGGATGAATACTGATGTTCATTGACAAACTTAAATTTCACAAACTACTATGAACTGACTATCTAATTGATTATGGATTTCATTTCATTTCAACTGTGTTCCACCAATGAAACTGTTGATTTTGTTTTGATTCGTTGATATTTTGAAAACGTAAAACTATCGAAAATAATTGTATTGCATAGTCACATGGCTTCTTCTAGTGGTTGACTTATCAGAGTATTTAGTTAGCTGAGATTTTCCATTATCGTCATCATCTTGTCAAATTCGCGTGTGAGTGAAAGTGACTCAAGCATGAAGAAAAGAAAATGTTTCTGATATATCGTATCTAACTGGTTACGAACCATTAGGGTAAGAACATTGAAGTTAACAAAAGCCAATGAGATGGATGTACTTAAGAAGAAAGTGCTGGAAACCTTAGGAAATATCTAAGGTGATAAAGTATTATGGCTTTATACCTGGATTAATGGAGTACTATATGCAATAACAGATAATTGTGTTTAGCATGATTTCACTTCTTACCTTAATGGCATATATATTTACGAATAAGAAAGCGGAGATTTATTTGTTGCCGACTAGTGTATACAAGGAGCATTTTAAAGTATGCTTTCTTCCGTATGCAACTGTTTATCTCTTTCTAACTTTCACCCTTCCTCAATAGATAAAATTATTCGAAGTTCAGTGCTTTTAGTAATTCAATAAATGTTTATTGGTTGTTTCATTGTATTTACTCTAATAGGACTTGAGTAGTGCTGCAAGTAAAACACCTAATTACAAACAGTTATACGAAGAAGAAAAAATACTAACAAACGGTTTGCGTGAAGAGGTAAAAGCAGCCCAGAAAGAACTGAAGGAATTAGAAGACGCCTTGGAAAATTCAGTTGGTAGACGAAGACCTAGTGAGGTTGAACAACGGGTGAGTGGAACTATTTGAAGTAAATTTAAAAATTTTCTTTTAGAAGATATGATGCTAAAAATCTATAAGGATTGGCAAGGTGGTCTGATCAAGTTTAGGTATTTTTAGTCACTGTTAAATTGTGACAGCTTTCTGCAAATGAATCGCAAGTTGTGTCGTTATGTAACTAAGTACTTTCTGTCATCACTCAGTTTGACTTGAATAGGATTATCACTAGCTGTTATGTGAGACAGTATTTATAACTTCAAACGATCCTAATTCATTTGTACTGTTTGTATATCCTCACAGAACTCGCATATGCCAAAAGAGACTGATCAGTTTCAGTTCTAAATATCAATGGGAGGATTCAAACAACCAATACAAATGAATTAAACTTAACCTCATTACAGGAGCCAGTAACTAACTTGGCTCGGTACACAAGTGGATAACGAGATGGTATTTGAAGCGAACGGCAATTAGTTCGAGTTTTGGAGTGAACATTAACTTTAGGACGCAGACATATCCAGCAGGCAAGTCCCGAATAGGACGAAACGCACGTCCTGCATCTCACTGATAGTCATTATTCATCTCTGTCTATAACGATCTGTTGTTACGTTTATTATCTTTGGAAGCCTGAAAGTGTAAAAAATGACTGTTCTCTTCTCTGTAATTCCTATATATTCCACAATCAATGTATGCTTTCAAATATGACCATGTATAGATAGGTGGTCATCTTCAGTCTATGTCCATTTTTTAAAAATTATCAGTTATCTACTTGTTCACATGTGATAAAGTTTATCTCTAAGCTAATGATTTCAACCACATTAAATGACCTGTTTCGAGTATTTTGTAAGTTTATCTAACGATTTCCGAATGAGTTCACAGTAAACTTCTGTTTATAAACAATAACAGCATGCATCGTTGATACACTACAGTCTTAATGAAAGTTGAAAAATAGAATACTTCTTCATTTGCATCACTATCCATGTTGTTTAAAAGTTACTTAATGCCTCAGTTTATCATACTGGTAACATAGGAAGTTTACTGAGTCGTTAAGAAGATCTAGTTTTTATCTACTTACAAACAATCTTATATTACTATGGAGCAATCTTTCCAACGAAATCTATGTTCCATTACATTAATTGGAGGTAATCAATAAATTTGAAGTCGGAGAGTGACTACTTATTAATCCACAAGTTATTAGAGAACATAAGGATAACTGTAGTCCGACTAGTTTCTGTTTCAGTGAAGATAGCAAGTCCATCTAAAATTTGTTTCCAATTTAAACAGAAAAATACTTTGTGAATCTTAAGGTGTATTTTTTGTCTTTTTCAGAAATTTAAAGTTTAAATAAACTAAGGTCAGAGATTAGTTTGTTCTACCCCCCCCCAATTTTTTCGTTTCATTTCATTTTTGTGTACTTCATTTACGGGTCATAACTAATTTGTTTATACCTGTAATTAGTTCTGATCTCAAAAAAAGCTAATTATGCTTGTAAAATGTAATTTGAATGTAGTTTTGATTGTGTATAGTCTTTAATTATTTTGTTAGATAAGCATCCTTTCTCATAAATGAACTTAAAACATAATGACGTAGTTGTGAACGCGTCTAATCAAAAATGTTATACATATGAATTATATAAAATTCTACAATACGAATAGTACTGTAGTTTATGCTACTTATGTCGACGGATGTAAGTAGTATGTAACACCAATTGAAAGTAGAATTCATAGCAGCAGAAAATTAAAAAGATCAAATGGAAGAGAACAAGAATGTAAACAGAGAGCAATTTTAACAACAACAGAATTGAAAGAAACATGAGACATGTAAAGGACAACTGAAGATGTTCAGATAATATACTTAATGCATGGTTTTCATCTTTTATGAAAGCGCTCTGTAATTTTGCATTAACCAATAGATTGGTTTTATAAGCAAAGATAGTTAGTGGATAGCAGTGGGATCCAGGACGCACGTTTCGTCCTATTTGGGACTCGTTAGCTGGAGGTACCTGCATCTCAAATTTGACGTTCACTCTGGGACTCGAACCCAGTTTTACTGCTAGCCACTTTACATCTTTGCCTATATTGCTTGTGAATTAAGGCTATATCGAGGCAATAGGCACAGTATGCACATATGCCGATAAGAGACTGATCAAGTGCAGTTCTAAACATCAATGGGAAGATTCAAAGAAACATTACCAAGTGAATAAACTGGCTTTCCTCATCTGTGTCCTCGTTTATCGCAGTACTACTAGGTTATACAGCCCACATCGATGCACCACAAGAATAAACAACCAAATCTAAAGCGGATAAATGGATGAATTGACAATGGATATGTTACGTCCTTGAATCTTTCTACCCACTTTGTGCCGAGTATGACCTGTGTAATGTAGATTAAGACCTTGACCCGGTAGGCTGACTGGCTTAACCTTTGAGGCTAATATGAGTGAGTTCGAAGTGGGGGTAGAGAGACGAAAACTATTCTATCCCTGATTGGCTGGCAAGCACGCGAGAGAGAGAGAGAAGACAAAGACAGCTGGAACGCTAATCACTTTATTCCAACCCCGATCTAGCACTCGAATTCCCAATTCAGATTAGGGTGAAAGGTTACATGAATAAATAGATGAATAGGCTGACCACAACGTACAATAATTAGGAAAATACAATTATGTCCAAAACCGGGGGATTATAGTAGAAAATAGGGTACAAAAGATTACGTCTAAATGACAATAGCTTTACAACAGAAAATGCTATGGCAATGAATTATACATCAAACGAAAGCTTATGATCTGTAGAATAGGCTAGGGGCAAAAGTAAATGTTACAGTTTTACAAGCTTTGAATTAAATGAATTAACGTCCCCAAAAATAGCTTCCGTAATTTGTTAAGGCTTCTTGTTTTGCGGTTCACATCATCTTCCCCCTTGACAAAAAAAATTATGTTATCACTGCCATTGACATAGTGCATGAGGGAAACTGGACGGCGTTGTGGTCATTGTGAGAAAAGGACCCATTGGTTAACTGGAATGAAAAAAAAGAAAAGCGGTTAGACACTAATTACAAACAGTAGCTAAGATATCATCACTGATATCTCCCCTCAGAAGCATATGCTTTTTTCTTCGGGTCCACCTGCAGTATCTCAGGTCTTCTGCGTTTCCGTAGTGATCTCCTAATAGGATGTTGTTCCAGTTGCACAGTTTTCTTAGTTGCTGGACTTCCTATGTCGAAACTGTCTAGGAAGACTTCCCACATTGAGCACATTTTCTCGGTTTTCTGAGGAGTGCCAGAACTTTCCAGATTGTGGTTAGCGTGACGTATCCACTTTTGGCCTTCAACCTCCACCACATACATTACATTCCCTCGTCTCCCAAGTATGCGTCCACTAGTCCATTGTGGAGGTGAGTATCGGAAATCACGGACGTATACTTTTTGATTATCTCGGAAGATTCTACTTTTTGCTCCATAATGGCGATTAAATTGAGATTCCATCTTCTGGTTTCTTCTTCCTACACCATTTTGCTTTGGTTTTATGGCATCGAGAGCAGTTTTAACTTTTCTACCAAACATAATTTCTGCTGGAGACAATTTATTCGGCGCTGAAGGATTTGGAGTCGTTCTGTAGACTAACAGAAAATCATCAAGAATTTCCTTTATCTTCCCTCCCCCCCTTGCCTTCAGTAGCGCTCTTTTGAAGGTATCCACAAACCTTTCTGCTTGACCATTCGATTGTGGATGGTATGGAGGTGAACGAACATGTTTGACCCCAAACCTGTTGCAGAAGTCTGAGAAAATGGAAGAAGTAAACTGAGTGCCATTATCTGACACGAGAATATCTGGAACTCCGAAACGAGAGAATAACTGCCGTAACTCGATAACAGTCTCTTGCGACGTGATTTGCTTCATGGGTAGAATCTCCGGCCACTTTGAGTAGGCGTCAACACAAATGAGGAAATATGTACCCTGAAATGGGCCGGCAAAATCAATGTGTATACGCGACCAAGGTTCCTTCGGGGATGACCAAGAGTGGAGTTCAGCTTTCCGTGGACATTTCGAGGCTGCAGCACATTTTCTGCACGCACGCACTAAATCTTCGATGTGTTCATCAATGTTAGGCCAGTATACATAACTTCGAGCAATAGCTTTCATTCTTCCAGTACCTGGATGAGCTGTGTGCAGTTGTTTTAGAACGAGTGAGCGTAGGTTACTTGGAATTACTACGCGATCAGCGAACATAATACAGTCATTTACGATGGATAAAGATTGACGTCGTTGATAATACTGTTTTAGTTCATGAGATGTTATACGTGGGGGCCAACCACGCCGGATAAATGTAGCTAGTTGCCTTAAGATAGGATCACGGAGAGTGTGATCAGCGATTCGAGCAGCTGTCACTGGAAGAATTCGCGTTGAATTAAGCAACATACTGCTTACATCTTCTTCCACTGATATAGAAGCAATGACAGTATCTTCATTCTCAAGCTTATGATTTCTTATTAAGCGCGATAGTGCATCAGTATGACCAAAGTCAGAGGTAGATTTGTATTTGATAGTGAAATCATAACCCAAAAACATCGTAGCCCATCGTTGGAGGAGATTTGCAGTATAAACTGGTATACCTTTCTTAGATCCAAAGATAGATAATAGGGGTTTATGATCAGTAAATAAGGTAAATTTTCTACCATGCAGCATTTTTTGAAACTTCTTAACTGCAAAAACTAGTGCCAATCCTTCTTTCTCAATTTGACTGTACTTGCGTTCTGCCGAAGTCAACGTTCTGGAGGCATGGGCTATAGCTTTCTCTGTGCCGTCTTGAAACCTGTGGGATATAACAGCGCCGACACCATAATCAGAAGCATCTGCGGCAACAACAATTTCCAGTGAGGGATCAAAATACGTCAGAAGTAGGTCCGATATTAATAGTGACTTTACTTTGTCAAAGCTCTTTTGACACTCAGTGGACCAGTTCCATTTTACATTTTTGGATAATAAATGGTTCATGGGTGCTCGGAGGCGATGCAATTGTGGTAAAAAGTTACTGTAATAACTGATAAGACCAAGGAACGAGCGTAGAGTTGCGACGTTAGATGGTGGAGGCATATTTTGGATAGCTCGTACGTTTTCTGGATCTGAGCGTCGTCCATTTTTGTCGAAAACAAAACCAAGATATTTTACCGAGTCCATGAAAAATTTACACTTCTCTTCTTTTAGATAAAATCCATACTCAGATATTTTGGCCAAAACAGCATCAAGTCGATCAAATAAATCGGACTTACTGGAACCTGTAACGATAACATCATCCAGATAGACAGCGACTCCTGGCAAATTTGCCAACATAGTGTCCATAATTTGTTGAAAAATAGCTGGTGCTGGTTTCACGCCAAAAGGCAAACGTTTATATTGGTAAAGGCCTCTATGAGTGTTAATCGTCAGTAGTGGTTGGGAGACTGGATCAACTGCTTTTTGGAGATATGCGTCAGCAAGGTCAATCTTAGCAAAATACTTCCCTCCATTTAGTTTGATAAATAAATCTTCCTGTATGAGAAGTGGATAAGTGTGATCCTCTAAAGCATCATTTAGACCAGTGGAAAAATCAGCACATATGCGAACAGTCCCATTTGCCTTTCTCACAACTACTATGGGAGCAGCCCACGGTGAGTAATTTACTGGCTGAATGACACCCAGTGCTTCCAACCTGTCAAGTTCCTGGTCAACGACTGACAGAGCAGCATAAGGTACTGGTAGTTTTGGTCTGAAGACAGGTTTTGCATTTTGCTTTAACGACAAGATAACTTTGGTGAACTTACAACAGCCCAATTTGTTTTGGAATATACCTGCATGTTTTTGTCGAAGATGATTTACGTGGGATGTGGTCGACATTTTAAAGGAATAAGATGCATGAGCTTTTGAGATATTACGACAGCATACTTTGTTTCATGAATTTGATGGGGAATCATTTTGTGAACATGTTCCATCGGAGTCATTTGGTTTAACATCATTGTGAGAACACATTAAATTGGAGTTATTCGATTTATTATCATTATGAGAACACATTAAATCAGAAGTATTTGATTTGACATCATGATGAGAACACATTAAATCTGAGGAATTTGATTCAGAAATATTACGAGAACATGTTACATCGGAAGCATTTAGTTCATAGACATCAGGGGAACATAACACAACTGAGGCATTTGATTCAGAAATATCATGAGAATTTTGGATAGACTCAGAGCAAGAATTATGAGAACATACTTCATTTAATAAACTATTTAAGACATCAATCTTCTCAATCCAGTCCAATCCCAATAGATCTAAATCATGCCGATTTGTTAGATAACAAACATCAGTAAATTTATGTCCCTTGAACTGCACGTTGCAGGTGACTTCTCCAGTTAGCTTCACTATGTCGCCTGAAGCATTTCGAGCAACATGCTCTGTTGGTCGGATGCGTGGGCACCCTAGCTTACGCCATGTGTTTTTGGAGATCAGTGTAATGTCGGAAGCAGTGTCCAACTGAAGACGAATAGGTTTTTCATTTACTAATAAGTTCACGTACTTCCGTTTACTTTGAAATCCCACTTTAAAAGTTGCAAATGTGCTTTTGACTTGACTCTGTAGCTGTCGCTTCACATTTATGCCACGATGTTTGGACTGACGTTTATCTGAGGAGCAGTAACCTTCTTTATGACCAATGCGATGACATTGACGGCATTTGTGGTTCTTGAATGGGCATAACTTCACAAAATGCCATGAGCCGCAGATTTATTTTATTTATTTAAACACATATATATTGGTACAAAAGGGCACCAGGTACATATGCGCCACACAAAATAATGAAAGTAGGAAGAGAAGGGATGAAAAGATAAGGCGGACTGAAATGTACAACCAGAAGACTCTTTCAGTTAGGAAAGTTAGAACCATTCTTTATGTAGAAAGTAAAAGAAGGTTGCAGCAGGATCGCCACTGGCTTCTATTCTGAGCCATATCTGATAACGTCTCTAGCCACTGTGTTGCACCATCTCTTGGACCCCAACCAAGGAGTCGTGAAGGACCAACAGAAGCTAGCCCTTTGCAGCTCTCTTCCATGCCACGACACCATGTCATACACTGACCTCCTCTCCGCTTTTTCCAACCAGTCCCAGAGTCGGCAAATAATGCACGACGTGGAAGTCTCTGGGACGACATTCGTAAAACATGTCCAAGCCACCGAAGTCGGTGTTTAAAGATGGTGACACCAATTGAATTATCGTCTCGGCGCCCGAACACACGATGCCGAACCTCTGCATTACTAACATGGTGTTGCCACCGGATGTCAGCAATCCTTCCGAGACAACGATGATCGAACACAGAGAGACGTCTAACATCCTCAACTCGGAGAGGCCAGGTTTCACAAGCATAGAGCAAAACTGCTCTCACCGACGCGTTGTAGATCCGACCTTTTACAGCCAGACTAACATCACGAAGGCGCCAAAGATGGCCCAGATTGGCACAAGCCGCTCTGGCTTTCATTATACGTGCACCAATCTCATCATTCACGCCACCACCAGCACTTATGTAGCTACCTAGATACACGAACTTCTCAACTACTTCGATCTCCTCACCATCCAGGGTGAGTACAGGATTAGAATCCTGCCAGTCTTGTAGGAGTACTTTGCACTTGGAGGGTGCAAAGCACATGCCGTACCTGCGGACACTGATTGCCAACTGATTAAGTGCGGATTGCATGCCTTGGGCATTATCGCACAGTAAGACAATATCATCCGCATACTCAAGGTCGAGAAGTCGTTCTCCAGGCAACAGATCCACACCGCCATTACTTACATCCATCAGAGCTGTTTCCAGGATGTCGTCGATGGCAAAGTTGAAGAGGAATGGTGAGATCGGGCAATCCTGCCTAGCCCCACTGCTCGAATGGAACAAGGGAGAAAGGTGGTTGTATGCCCTCACTCTGCCTGAGGTGTTCGTATACAGGGCCTTTAAGATGTTAATGAACTTCTCAGGCACACCCTTCTTCAATAGACAATCCCAGAGAACAGTCCTGTCCAACGAATTGAAGTCAGCCCTGATGTCAAGAAACACTACGATTGTTGGCCTGCGATAAGTATGACGGTGTTCTAACATTTGGCGGAGGGTGAAGATGTGATCAATGCATCCTCGACCAGAACGAAAACCAGCCTGCTCCTCGCGAGTCAATCGTTCTCGGGTTTTAAACAACCTACGAAGAATGATAGAAGCCAATAGTTTGGACGCAATCGGAAGTAGACTTATCCCCCGATAGTTATTGCAGGAACAACGTGAACCCTTTTTAAAGATAGGGACGACTATTGACTCATTCCATGATGTTGGAACACTTTCTTGCTCCCAAACCTTTCCAAACAACACAGTCAATTCCTTAGTCAGAAAGTCGCCACCATCTTTAAAAAGAGCCGGAGGTAAGTCATCTGGGCCAGGTGATTTGTAACGTTTCAAGAGTTGGAGTTCCTTGCGGACTTCCGCCTCGTTTGGTGGAACAGTCGTCACCGGCCATGGAGGGCAGGACAAGCTGGTTGATGTTGCCGGAGCAGCAGGCCAGTTGAACTGCCCTTCGAAAAATTCCGCCCATCGTCCAAGACGTCGGGAGATGTTAGTGATTGGCATCCCATCATCCTCGTAGATTGTTTCACTCACACCAGACTCCTTGCTGCCAGTGGCTCGGATGAGTTGGAAGAGCTTCCGGCAGTTACCAGATGCAGCTGCTGCTTCCATCTCATTAGCACTCTCCGACCACCAGGCTTCCCGGTCCTTACGCAAGCTTTGCCCGATTTCATTACGTAACAGCCTTCGTTTGTGGTCAAACTCACGGTCACCCGGAGTAGACCGACGGGCTTCCATCAGCTGTAAGGAGCCAGAAGAGACCCAGTGCTTGTAAGCGGGACGTTTCGCGAAGCCGCAAGCGGCTTTACTCGCCATTTTCATGGCGTCGTGAAGATGTAACCAATGCTCATCTATACTTTTCGGTGGGGTGGTAGCTAGCCTAGAGGCTAGCTCCGCTCGATACTTACTTGCAACAGAAGTTGCAGCCAGTTTACTAATATCAATCCGTTGGTGGTGGTCAATCCTTCGGCCACTGAAAAGTAAGGTGAGATTGGCGCAGACCAGGGCATGATCAGACTCCAGATAGGTACTCCAAAAGGAGCGGCAGTCTTGTACACAACCACGCCAGCGGTAGCTGATCGCGATGTGATCAATCTGAGTCCAGGCTTGGGATGCAGAGGGAGGACGCCAGGTAGCACACCGGCGATGACTGTGCCGGAAGTTAGTGCTGGCCAGAAACAGGTTGTGGTCTGTGCACAGTTGCAGCAAACGGTCCCCGTTATCTGTCCTGCGACCAACAAGTCCCCATCGGCCACCTAAACGACTCTCTTCTGTGCCTAGACGCCCGACCTGTGCATTCAAGTCTCCGGCTAGTACTACAATATCTGTCGAACGCGCTTTCTGGAGAAGAACTGTTAACTGATGGTAAAACTCATCCTTGATTGCATCCGGGCTGCAATCTGTCGGGGCATAGGCGGAGATGACGAAAAGACACCGTTTCTCACGCCGATTTCTTCTCACTTTGATGGAACTTTCTAATCTAACAGCACATAACCGACTGTTAATGGGGATCCAATCGATTAGTGCTGCCTCAGCCCTAGCGCTTAGTGAGACACCAACGCCAGCAAGACCAGACGAAGATGCCACAGGGTCCCCGGATAAGCGCACGTGGAACAAGCTTTTCGAGGCGACAGATGGAGAGCGGATTTGTAGTACTTTACTAGAGTCTTGAATACGGGTCTCGGATAGACAACAAACATCAACATTAAGACCTTCCAAAGACATAGCCAGCCCTATCTGTTGTCCGATCTGCATTAGTGTGCGAACGTTGAAGGAAGCCAGCTTGAACGGCGTACGTGGTTTCAGAAAGACTGCCTCAGTATTCATTATCGGTGGAAGCATTCACTTTCAACCAGACAGTGACTGGAGATCGTTTAGATAGGACAGATTTTCCACCAAGAGCGAGCTGCTGCATAAGTTGAAGAGTAAGGTTACACAAATTGGGGATAAAAGGGGGTGAATTAGCGATATGGTAAGTAATAATAATAATAATAATAATGTAAATTGTCTTGCTTATAATATGAGCAGGAATAGAATCGTCAGTAGAGTTCATCATTTCATTCATTTGTGTGTGGGCTGTGATACTGCCCGGGTGCCCAAACCGAAGCAGGTGGTTTTCTTAGGGGACCACACCCCGAGCCTTTGACCTAAAGGTCTGATCCACAAGGCAGTGGAGCATTGTGAGGAGATGCAGTCCCATGGTAGCCGTTGACCAATGACAGGTTCTTCCGCCATTCGTTCCATCAGGATACTGGAGCCCATGTGCACCATTGGTTTGGAATCAGGGTTTTCCAACTCCCCTAGGTGGACCCTCCGTGTCCACCAATCCGGTTATAGCGCCGGACATTCGCTTTTCGTCCTCTCACTTTCGTAAACAACAGTAATGCCACGAGAAGGCAGTGAGTAGGACTTCCCTGGCAGAGCCGCAGAACCAGCATGGTGATGGTGGTTTACTAGAAGGCTGCTGTGTGTTCGCCGTCTTTTGTTTGGAAGGTCTGGAAAATCTGCATGCATTTATTGAAGCAAGATTGGAAGTCTTTGCATTTTGCTGTACCATCGTGGTATCATGTTTAAGATTTAACAACCGTTGACACTCGGTTGTGACCATTTGCAGGGTCATGTTAGGCTCCTGCTCAATGCGCGATAGAATTCTGGTACGTATATCCATATCTTCCGGATTCTTTAATCCACAGATAAAAATCAGACATTTAAATTGATCTGCTGTAATTTCATTTATTCCAAAACGTTCGCATTCTTTATTTACATGTCCAGCGTATGTGAGATAATCATCAGATAAGGATTTAGATATTTGAAAACACTGATAACGGATGCTGAATAATGAGGATTGTTCACCAAAAATTTTAGATAAAGTTTGAACTGTCTCATTGAATGATAAATCTCGTGGATTTTGTGGCAAAATGAAGTTCACATATTTGTTGTATTCAAGTGTTCCGAGTCTTCTCAAGAGTAAGCGAACTTTGACTGCATCATCAAGGTTTGAGCATTCAACACGAAATGTGTCTTCAAAACGACGAAACCAGGAATCGAAAATAATACCAGAATCGGGATCATAATTGAATTCACAAATAGAATTTGTGATACTGTCATATTTATCTGACTGAGAATTTGATGATGAATGAAATGAGAGCTTCTGCATCAATGCATCTAAAAGCTTTATTTGGTTTGCATCATTCCGAGCTTGCTGGATTTGTAGAATAGTTTTAAGGTCGTCCAAAGAAACAGACATTTTGATTTGGATCAATCAATATTAAAAAGAAATCCCCGTCGCCAATTTTGTTACGTCCTTGAATCTTTCTACCCACTTTGTGCCGAGTATGACCTGTGTAATGTAGATTAAGACCTTGACCCGGTAGGCTGACTGGCTTAACCTTTGAGGCTAATATGAGTGAGTTCGAAGTGGGGGTAGAGAGACGAAAACTATTCTATCCCTGATTGGCTGGCAAGCACGCGAGAGAGAGAGAGAAGACAAAGACAGCTGGAACGCTAATCACTTTATTCCAACCCCGATCTAGCACTCGAATTCCCAATTCAGATTAGGGTGAAAGGTTACATGAATAAATAGATGAATAGGCTGACCACAACGTACAATAATTAGGAAAATACAATTATGTCCAAAACCGGGGGATTATAGTAGAAAATAGGGTACAAAAGATTACGTCTAAATGACAATAGCTTTACAACAGAAAATGCTATGGCAATGAATTATACATCAAACGAAAGCTTATGATCTGTAGAATAGGCTAGGGGCAAAAGTAAATGTTACAGTTTTACAAGCTTTGAATTAAATGAATTAACGTCCCCAAAAATAGCTTCCGTAATTTGTTAAGGCTTCTTGTTTTGCGGTTCACATCAGGATATAAATTAGTAACTTTTTAAAGAAGAAAATACGTGTTCCTGTCAAACATACCATCCTTACCGGTTAGATCATTACTATCAGTTCAAAGAATAGTCAAATTAAGGGAAAATAAATAAGACAGCCGTCATGTAATGATAGTTAAAATATTTTATTTTATAACCGTAGATGATAATAGAAATATGATAAAATGTAGACAATTTTTCGTTTTATCTTGAATATATTCTGATAATAATTTCAGTAGTATAACATAATCAAACATAAAGTATAGATTTAATTTGACAGTTGATGTATAGTTGAGATTCAATTGTCAGTTCCTTAGTCAAAAACAGTTTAACTCATGATTTCTGTATATGTTTATGCAATGGGTTGAAACAACCTACCTAGAGAATTTTTAAATTTTAATGTATTTCAGTTTTTATCCCACTTTTAATCAGTAATGCTATTGGGTTGATATTTACTTTATAATATTAGTCCATGTGAGGTTGGTGAATCCTCATTCGGCAAATCTGATTGGCTTGTCCTGATTTGAATCCACTTTCCGAGGCTCACGAAACCAACGCGTCCGAGCGCTTTCGTCTTGGCACACGGGCGTCGCACCAGGGTCAAGTATAGTCTATATTCATACCGGTAACACAAAACTTTTCACCTATACATCCCTTGGCATACAAATAGTTGCACTTACCTTGTGGGCAAATATACATTGCATGCAAACCGGTAACACACAAAATTATGCATTCCATAGCATACAGACAGTTATATTGATCCACCTAGTAGGTAGATGGTCACCATTCCGTTTAAAAGTATTTGTTACGACTAATTGTCTTTTAAGAATTACATGCGCACCACTGGTGCAAAGACTTCCGTCTATGCACTTCATGACATACACATAAGCATAAGCCCTATCAGGGAGGGTTGATGGTCACCTCTTTCTAGTATTTACTACCATATCCTTTTTACAAACCTACATACATAAACAACACGAACCTAGACTCACGCAACCCATATACATAAGCATACACAGCGGTGAACCCATCACAATTTTTGAAGCCTCGAAGTGTGAACTCTAAGTAATTCACGTAAGAGTAGTGAAATAGCTCCAATCACCACTGACCACCCAAATTAACTAGTAAGTTCGTCCTGCCTACCAAGCAAAACCACGTGGAGGCTTTGGGTCAGATTTCGCTGTCTACGAATTTTAGCACTCCGTGTGTAGAAAATTATAGAATATTCAAACGTATAAAATTACTTTTCAATTCTTTTCCTAATAGTTTCATTAACATAAAATATTGAATAAAGCCAGTAATAACAACAATAGTGATTGCAATAATCATAGTTAAAACTTATGAGTGAGACTATAACTTATGGACGACGTTTGAGCGACGCTAACTTGACTTTGAGAACATCCACCTACTGAATAGGACCAAACGAGGGTTGTAAACCAGTGTGTAGAATTAGAATTATGATTTACAGTTGATGGTTAGGGTTAAGAATTACATTTAACGTTTTTGTCATGAATCGACATCAGCTATAATTTCGTCGAGTTATATTCTATGTGTAAACTAATAGCATGACTAGTTCTTATTTTTTTGAGTGAGAGATTAGACTTTAAAATTAGTTATTTTTCATTTTGATTATCAGTGAAAGTATAATGATACATTCGTTTGTTTAATTTCATATGAATTTTTCAAGAAAATGGAAAGAAGAATTTCAGAATGTGAACAAGAACTTAAAGTAAGTCAAATAAAATTGTCATATAATTGAATAGACATAAGTAATCTATTATCATTTCAAATGGTTGAAATTAGACATAAACGCCGTTGGATGGCTACTCGATGGTTTACAGATTAAGAGTTCTCATGAGACGCCAATGGTCCTGGGTTTGAAACCCACGCACGGGATCGTGGATGTGCATTGATGAGGACGAAACGATTGTTCAATACTTCCAAGTTTTCAATGGTGGTCTAACATTAATCGGTTTATGACCTCAATCGAAATCTAACAATCCATACAACCCCATCCTGATACTTAACTATTTATCAATCTTTTTTTGGTATATTTTAGTTAATTGATAAATTACGTGCTGAATCTGAAAAATTACATGCTGAACATCGAGCACTTATCCGAGTGGTATCACGTTTAAACAGAGAACAGTAAATAAAACAAGTTTTTTTCTAAAAAAATAAAATAAACAACAATTTACCATTTTTTTTCTTTATCAATATTTAACTAACATGAATAGTGAAACAAAACTCTGTTCTTTACTTATTTAAACATGATAGTTATATTTATACATAAAGATTCTTTTTAATTTCATAATAATGTTAATTCATTTGAATGTATGAATAAATAAAATTGAAATATTTATCGAATGAAATTTTCTATCAAAATCCCATTTATGTCATCATCATCATCATCATCATCATCATCATCATCATCATCATCATCATCATCATCATCATCATAAGATGAGCAATGGCATATTTATGAGGGAAAAGACACTTGTGGCGGGTTTTTACGTAGTCTTCCGTGAACATACAGGTAAATTTAACAATAACCTGACAAAAAGCTCCTTATATCAGTTATGTTTACCAACTTTAGGGTAGCTTTTGATGAGGCCTAATACCGAAGGTTTCCTACCACACTAATGTCCTTCGGCACCCGAAATTCTGTGCGCTTATATTTTATTTTAACTGCATTTTAAACGTCAGCAAACAGCAATGTACAGCGACGCCCTACCACTACCGACATCAAGAACTGATGAAGTTGTCCATAGGAGTGTTTCAGGTCTTCTTTTGTTCCATACGTCAACAAATGGTCCAGGTAAAATCACACAACTTTACAGACCATATTTTAAAGCTGGTGAACTCATAATAATAATATGTTTTGTACTTGAATTTCTTAGCGTGGATGCATCTCAGTTTCCAAATAAACCTGATAATGTATTTATCTGCAGGGAAATATTACAATTAATATTTAAGTGCAGCAAGTATGGAATTATAAATCTTGAAAACAATAGCTCTAAACCAAGTTAATGTAGAGCCTAGTCATTCAGATCGACCCGCACTCTAGGAATTATTTACTCAGTAAGCTCGAATCTCGTGGGACTGCCATTTTTCATTTCTAAGTGAGGACGACATCAAATAAACAATTAAATGTAAACAATGCTTTTCAGAACATTGATGTAGCCGTTCACCAATGATCAACTTTATAGGATGTGGTCTCTTGTTCACAATCAAATCACTCAATAATGACACTCGGCCCTGCTTACAGATTGAGGAAAAACTCGTAAACGTGGTGTGATCATAATTAAAGAATCGTAGTTTAAATGATTTATACGACGTATGTTTAGTATAGCTACATGGTTTCAATAATAATCGTCACAATCGATCAAGCAACGAGAAGTTGGAGGTGTTGTAGCTACATTTGCACTTGTCAACTGGCGTCCAACTGATTTCAAGATGCCATACAAAACACCTGTACAAATACAATTATGTTTATGTTACCAATGTTTACGTTCAAATGGTTGAGGACGGAATAGAAGAAGCTTTCGCTTAACGGGCTTCCGTGTCTAGTAGCAGTGGATCACCAATACCTCCAGGCAAATCCTAGGTATATGAACGATAATAGAGGAAAAAAAGAATTTGGTAAATCATATGTTATCCTTAGTCCTTAAGAATAAGTCAAGTTTCCTCTTAAAGGACTCCTGGGAGGTCGCTTGGACTAGCTCAGTCGGCAGCGAATTCCAGCACTTGATAACTCTAACGGAGTAGAAGTTGTGTCTGCAGTCTGTTCTGCTATGTAGGGTCTCTAATTTCTGGGTGTTATCTCTTAGGTTAGTGTTGTGACTAAGCTTGAGAAGATGTTTAAGGGGATGACCAGAAGTATTAAGAATACTGCAAGTCATGAGAAGGTCACCTCTAAGACGCCTGTACTCTAATGGGTAAAGGTTAAGTCATTGGAGGCGCTCTTCGTAAGGTTTGAATTTGACTCTGGATTGCAAATCATGTGGACTATCTGTTTTTATTGATGAATCCAATGGGTTCTCTGTTATTGCCTACAACGGCAAACCTTCAATTCTATCTCGTAATATTGATTCACGTACTTGTAGATTTCATTAGGTTACCAATTTGTAATAGATTTTTCTACTCATTTGAATGCGTATTGAGAACTATTTTCCAACAGTGATATAGGATTATATGTAACACGTAAGCGGGCTCTATGGTCTGTTGCTGATAATTGTCTTTTTCGTGTTCTGTTAAAAGCATAGGACAAGCTTGGAAACTGCACTTTCTTGTATCAGACGAAGAAAGTCAAATACGAGAATTACTCAGGAAATATCCAGAATATGAAAGACATGTCCCGTACGAGAAACTGGAATTTTTCCACAGATGACTCATTGGAAAACTCTGTTGGTGGTGTCGCTTGATGCGTAAACTCTGCTTTGATTTATGTTTCCTTATTGTAACTGTTTTCGTAAGTTCTGATAGACTTAAATCCCACGTATACCTAAGAATCTATACACGTAAGGAAAGATTTAAAACCTCTACTATATATTATCTTGCAAATGAACCATGTTAGAAACAGGTTGTTAGGGCTGAACTAGTCAGAACTTGTATCGTTAAAAATGTTTGGAACCAGAAGTTGTAAATGTTCTGATATTAATTTAAAAAGTACATTTAACTATAGGTAGTTTAGTTACTTCATTTATGTATACATATATACAGTTGTCAGATTTTCTTTTTTACTTTAATAAAAACCTAATACGTTAAACATATAGTGTAGATGGCATCGAGTCACACTTGAGTATGATCGCTACTACAGGAAGATTACGTGCCAAGTATCGAGTTCCGTCCCTCCGTAAGCCTAAGATCAGGAGACTGTTGACGGTTGTAATAAAATGTATTTGTTGGCGATTTCGTGGTATCGAAAGTATACCGGGACGTGCCAGACTTTACAAGCTGAACTACCGAGCGTAAGGGAGTTCGTGCAAGGTCACAGGCAACGGAAGAAAGTGTGTGTTTAATACACTTGAACAAACAAGTACAGTAAAACAATCACCAGTACAGGTGGTTGTAATAATAATTAATTCCATTATACTAATTGCGTTCTCATCACAAAAGTTGGTCACTACAACAGCATTAAATAAAACCGTAGACAGTGATAATATACACTGCCAACCGTTAAACACTAAAAATTAGTACATTGAAACCGTTTCACAGTATTTTATAGTCTTCTTTGGAACATTCTCTCATAACCTGTACTCGATAGTAATACTACCACCGGGTATTGATATTTTTGAGTCATATGTTTCTTAAAACTGGCAGTTTCATGAGGCAAATCACTTGTGCGTCCACTCTTGCCGAAAAATAAACTCAAGACAACGCGTTCTGGAAGAAGAGTAAGATTTCCAGAACATCTAAATGACTATTGCACGTAGGACACAGACTTAATCTCGAATTCCCTTTCCAGTATTTATTATAAAAAATAATTTTTATTAATATGCCCATTATTTTTCCCCTCATCTTGTGTCCTTACGCAAGTACGAGTGTATTTTCGACATGCACTCACACGTTCTATTTTTTCTCTTTTCCAGGACGGCTGGAAAAGAACGACGAAGTTTCACAAGAAACCGAAATTTTCATTGTACTTCATTTCTTTATTGCTATGCTGTACATTTTGGTCCCTTAGTGTAAGGAAAGACGACCAGACGCTGCTAAACATAGCAAGCTATCAGAAGAGTGTTTACAAACGACAAACTCGTTGAGTTTAAACTTCTGGCTGGTCAAGTCTTATAGGCATCACTACCTCACTAGGGGGGGGGGATTGATCTGTAGCTGTAAATAAATCCCCAAAATCAATAGCTCATTAAGTGTTTGACATTGGATGCTGACCACGTTGTTTAAGTGGACTTGTTTAACTGAAGGCTTTCGGTCATGCATCCGTATCAGATCACATTTCGACTCAGCGTGGGACACAGCTCCTACGTTCACTAGCCAGCTAAGAACAAACGCTTCTCGATATTTTGATAACGTATCAAATATATCTTTCCTACCTCTTCTCGTCTGACTTCTGATTTCCATTGGTCGGGAAAAAGCTTCGAATATAGAAGGTGCTACTGGTAGCAGGTTGCAAAATCTGAATATCAGTCGTATCTTCATCTTCATCCAAAGTCTGAGTTTCCGAACTTCTCATAACTAATAAGGTATGGAAACTTGAACCAATGTGTACACGTGCCAGGTCCTACGTCGCTTCTGACTGTCTTACTAACTGACTGATCAGAGAGGATCTTCTGTTAGTCCGAAATTCGCTTCGTCTCTTCGATTGTGTTACAGTTAATTGCTTCATTTCTTTCAAAGGACCTCACTGAAACATTCATAGTTAAACTCAATCTTTAGAGCACTGCGGATTGACAGGATGACATAAATAGTTCCGAATTCTGTCTCTAAAACCAAAGATTGATAACCACCCGATTAATCATCTCTGATGTCATCTCAAGAAGGATCAAAAACCACGACCATATAAACAGGGAGAAGTTACCTACGGCCGTGAGTTAAATCGTGACGTGGTACTAGTACCAGACTGAATGTACTCAGCTAGCAGCGATACAACCTAGATTAAGATTTTCAGAATCAATTTGGGATACTTGGAGCCAGTTAATTTAAGGAAAAATATTTACTGCTGCCAAACTATTGAACTTACTGTCTTGGGTGTGTATCGAACTCATTTTGCACCTAGGTTGACAAAGATTTCAAACTTTCTTCTGATATACAGATATAAATCGAAAGAAGGTCGAGGGTTTATAATAACTCGCAAGAAGAATTTCACATTTTGTTCACAGTAAATACATTGGATTTTGTACGGAAGCGCACATTACTGGTTCTGCGTTACTCATGTCTGAAGAGATAGTCACTGGTAGTGTGCATAGTATTTGCTCTTTGATCGATGAATATACTGCTTGCCGAGATGTGAAGAATGTAGAAAAACAATTCACTTTGTTATACCAGTGCATACAAGACAGCGACCTACCTTATGTGGTCCAGTGGGTGTGTAACTGGCTAGGAAAACTTTGTTTGTTAGATGACAGTAGTGTACTTCTTGTATTTGAACAGGGACTACTTGAAATATCCACTTCGTTCGACTGTGATCAGTGCGTTCTTCTCCTTCAGGGTTGCCTTAGTACCTATAGTAACGTGGGATATTTTACTCGAATTCTTAAAGCCATATCTGTTTGTGCTATTAAAATCGAATTAAAATACTTTGGTCGGATCAAGGGGGTCTTTAATTTTTGTGAGGATTCAGTAAAAAACTTTGCTGGCAATGATTTATCCTGTGCGCTATATGCATCTGCTGACTTATTTAGAAATTTATTTTCGCCAACTTCAGTTAGGCTGTTAAATCCTGCTGATAAGTGTTTTTTACGACGTCATAATCTGTACATGATTTCTATGTTACTGTACACTGATTCTAAAGACAAAGATGAGCTCCCTATGCTTTTTATGAAAAATCTTTCGAATGTATGTGAAGGATTGTACACGTTTTATTTATCATGTCGTAGACTACTTCTCACATCACCAGATACAGTTTTGTACGGAAAAACAGCTGCTTCCGTTATAGTACCAAGCTGGATCCAGCTACTCCACTACTTTTTTACTAGTCATACACATGAACTGTACAAGTTTTGGCCATTAGTTTTTACTCATGAATACTGGATCGATTTAATCTGTCCTTTTGTACATTTCTTGCTGGATGTATCCAGGAGTAATTCGCGGTTTAAAAGCTGCAAAGCTGATTTGATCGACTTCAGCGAACAAAAATTTCACCCTGACAGATATTTCAGGTTAAGACAATTTACCATGCATTTTATTGGAAGCCTTTTTAGAAAAAACCGTTGTTCTCTTCAACGTGCTTGGTGGGATTCTCACCGGTTTAAGTTGTTAGAGTATCTAGAAGTTCTTGCTACCGAACCAGTATCTAACGAAACTCTCCCAAATCATATAACCCAAGCAATCAGTTATATTGAGCAGATAGTCTCGTCGTCAACCTACCTCGCTCGATTCCACATCTACGCTAAATTTCTGGAACCCACTCAAGGTAATGTACATCATGGTTGGCGTGGCCACGTGATCACTCTATTCAAAAATCATTTACACAACCTTGTGCAAAGCATTATTGATTCTAAAGTTCAGTCTGAAGTAACTGACCCAGAAAACAGTGCTAATTCGTGTTACTCAGAAGACGTCAAGCGTATATTTAAATACGTATTCAGGTATCCATTGCCATTCAGTTCGCAAGAAGATTTGATTGATGAAAGCAGCTGGTTATTATCTGCCTTGAACTTAGCTTTGTATGTGTTTATGAAGTCCAAATCATATCCTTCACCATTAATATCCTATATTGTGAAGCTTATGACCAATGATTCTGATGGGAAAATAAGCTACTTTAGCGAATTCCTGTGTAATTTAAAGTCATGTTTGGATCAACATATTGCTCAGTATCAAGCACGTATTTCTGCACTCCAAACGACCTTGTGCAATACAGGTGACACCAAAGAAACAAATCGTTTAACATCAGAACTTGGCGTTCAAGAAAGTGTCATGCTTCGTTTGCGTCTTTTAGAAATGACTTTCCATCAAACTCAGACGTTATATCTACAATCCGAATCTACCAGTTACATGTAAATGAAGGTGACTTGTTTTTGTATTGCTCGTTTTGTAAATAAAACTTTATTTCCATACTCCTTGTTATAATCTCAATTGTTTTATTGGTTTGTAGCTCCACAACTTGATTTTAGGTAGTTATCTTTGTTCCTTGAACCGAAGAAACTATGATTGGACGCTTTGTTATTCTTGGGGGACGACAACCGAAGTAAGCTATTTTCGTGTGCTTCAATTCTTTTTACACTTGTGTGCTTAGAATTCCAGTTTTTATCTGTTAGATAATGTTTCACATAGCTCTTTATCTCAATGTCTATCAAGCAGTATGTTGCATTATTAATAAAACAACCGATTAGGTTAGAGGCCGTTAAGTGTCTGGTTAAAATTCAGTCACAAGGATTTTAAATGTGCTGTTCAATCAAAAACGAAGCAAAAACTTGGGATAGGTATGTATTAACTTGTTTCCAAGCCTCATGCTAACATAGCAAAAGAAAAAAACTGGTGAAATAAAGAGCTAAGAATAAACATACATTTGTCCAGTTAAAATTCCCAATATTTATTAGCATTTTATTTTACATTGAGGTTTCCGATAGCCAATTTCGCACGTATGAAAATCATAACGTTGAAAATCCTCTTGCTCCATCTGGTGTCCATACAGTTAATTTTTTAATATCTCTATGATAGTTTCACCAACAAGCCAAACTTTAAGAACACTTAGTTGCTTTTTTATTACACAAATATAAATGTGCTCACATAAATCTACGGTTCTAGTTCAAGAATATGCTGTGTACAGGGCGAAAATACACTGATCCACTGATGGATTGTAGCCATATAATCTGTCTGTACCAACTGTTTAGTTAATGTTGGTAATATTTTGACCAAACTTCTGTTTGTACTCAAAGTCGATTCTCACAACAAGGTCTATCCACAGCAAACGGTCGCCGTAGAGTAATCACTGTGCTGAGGTGCCGGAAATAGTATATGAGCATTCTGTGGCTTGATTTATTTTAAGTGTCTGAGTGATAGGGTCTCTTGGAATGGTTAATTCACTTGTGAGTCTGACTTCATTTAGAAGGCTTCCTATCATACCGGTTTCCTATTTCATTCAAGCTAGAGTCATAGGCTGAAACTAAGAAAAGTAACAATATGTATTTCGAACTTTCCAAGGTTTTGTAGTGTTATTTGGTCGTACATTGAAAAGGCTATAAGAAGAAAATTTTCTGTCAAATGGCTAAATTTCCAAAGGATGGCTCTTACAGTATGAAGTAAATTATCGTTCTTCACAGATGTGGTTCGGTTCCGGAAACATAACTTATATCCATGGGATGCGATTCTAAAACTTTGACGAATGATGCTTATTTTCGATATAATGGTTGCAAACACTGAAAGCTCCATCTTATTTATAGCTAGACCCAGGAAAATCATTATTTATTATTTATAAAGTTTAGTTTTTAACAATAACCACTCTCTTGTACATGACGTGTCTGTTTATTTTATGACATTTATTAAGGAGAAAATAAAAATTTCGACCGAATCTCATTGTTTTAACAAATTTATATGAACTACTGAGGGTCTGGACATGGATATCATATTAAAGTGAAGTTTCAATTCACTTTAATTTACAGAGTGAATAGTTCCGGCTTAGGAAGCTGGGAACTTTTGTAGAAAATAAATGTGAGGGTTTGTGTTTATTCGTCACTTATGTGTAGAGTGGTTTGAAGTTCTCACAAGAAAAATATATACCTACGAATTCTTGGAATTCATAATAAAGAACCATGTAATTTTACGTTTAAACACTAAAAGGCTCAACATTTTGTTTTGGAAAAAAATAATTCCAGGGAGCAAGGATGGCATTTCGTGGGTTTGAGTCGTTATCACTGGGTTGACGTGTTAAAGTAGATTGAGCTAGTGATGAATGGTTAAAACTAGAATAAGGAGAGGACTTGTGGGGTAAGGGAAATATCCGTTGTTAAATCTGACTGGCATCATAGGTGCTTGGGCTACGGGGTAGAATAGAGTACAAAGTAGCTATCTTAAAAGCATTGATCGTATATTTTGGGACTACCGAATAAGCAATACCTGGGTTAGCAGTATGACACTTGGTAAAGATATGAAGTAAATATGTGAGATAGTAAATCTTCATATGGAGCGTTTTAAACATGTGTTACATATTCTCGACCATCGCCTACCTCGATGAGCGATAGTGCATAGTGTATTAGTAGGTTGGAAGAAAGCAACTGACAGCCAAACCAAAACACGTCACTAATTTATGAAGTCAAAGACAATTCGACTAAGGCATGTTAGCAGGTGTACATTATTTGGTTTATATCAGAGTGACTATAGTGACAGGTTGTTAGAGGCTTTGAACGACATGGCTCAAAATCGTCTACGACATTATATATATAAACGCATAAACTTTTGTTTCATATGCCTTTATTTTTAATTATAATCTGTTTTAATTGTTTAGGTTATGTTCATCTGTCTCGTCTGCAAGCAGTAGCTCTAAATACAGAATGGTCACTATAGTATCATCCATTATTCATGTTCCTTTACAAAGGTTGTGTCAGTCATGTAAGTTGTTTAAAGCCATATTTTGCTTAATATTTAGAAAATGCTTTAATTAATAAGTTTTTACAGTTAATTTTTTTCATATCTCAAATTGTTAAGTAGCCAACCTTTTTTATGTATTTGAGTGTTCGCCAAAATTTATACAAACAGTTAAACAGAAATTCCGCGCCAATAATATAAGGTACATTATTTTTCAAATTTAAGTAATTGCAACCATTTTCCTGCTAAACTTTTTTATAAGAGGTTTTTCAGGGGAATAATCAAAATTCTCAACGAAACTACTTGAGTAACTAACTGTTTTACGTTTTTTTAAAATTATAGCTTACATCTATGAATTCATACCTTATTTCCGACTGATACAAACATGTTTAGTTAGTTCATATTTTCTGGTGGCTTTGACGCTGCAGTACAGTTACATATAATAAAAATTAGATAATGTCATTGACCTCTTAAACTTAATTTCTATGAATAGTTCGTGTCTTAATCATTATGAGTTTGAAACCTACTTTTTCGATCATAACAACTAACAGTATTAGTCGAATAAATTTGATCGACATACTGGTAAAGATGGTCATCGCTTCTAATTCCCAAACTTCAGTTCAACATACTATGAAGAACATATAAATGAGTACAAAGAGCAGTTGTGGAAGACTAACAACCAGGTAGCATCCAAAATATACAAATATATTAAAAGTATGAAATAATATTGATGATGTGTATCAGGTTTAAAGGGAAATAAGGCGGGATAATATCCATACTACCTAGAGTACCCATTCATTGTCAGTCTTTGTTCTGCAGAACCAAATTAGAAAATCGGTACCTCTTAAAGTCGATAATTTCATATATCAATATCATATCTTCATTCAACTGCCCCAGCTCCTAACTCGAGCTGATATTTTCCAAGCTATCAGTTGACCAGAGCTGATATATATCCTAAGATAAGTAGAAGTGGTCTTCCTCTCTAGTAATTCGCTCTTTTAGTAGGAATAGGTTTTGATATGGGCTAGTCCTGATGCAATAATTTTTAAATTCGAAATAATTAACGCATACTCAATTTTCGTTTGTTGTCACTTATTAGTCCACTAAATAACTGTAAAAGCATATCTGTGGCGATTTTAAAAAAGAAAATTATTCGAAATTGACGAATGCTGCTTAATGTAGCAGGTATATATATATATATAACCCATAAGTAGGTCCTAGCAGTTACCATTAACTTTTTCTTCGTCCGGATATAATAAATAGGTTTTATTTGGATATTTTTCTCCCGCACATTTCTAGCTTCTATCGTTTTCAGTGATCATAACAAATTTCACGGTACTGAAACCCATGAACTCGTACTAGATTCAAATTTGAAGGCACGTGTTTTGGAATCCACATTGGCATATGTCCCCAAATATGGTTGGTCACGAGAAGCGGTTGAGGCTTGTTGTCAAACTGAAGGACTGCCCCCAGGATTACATGCCTATGTTGCACCTCAAGGTGGTATTGACATAGTTTTACATTTCTATGCTACACGTAATCAACAGCTGGCTGAAGTCATGCAACAATGGAGGACAACTAGTGAAAGTATAAATAAGAATATTGATATTAAAGGATCAGAGTATGCAATTTTTGTATGTTCGCTCCCATTTAAAGTCCATATGTTCTAATACGATTGAGGATTCTGTTAATTTGTTTTCTTATTAAATAGTGAATTTCTGCAAACGTAAGCTTATTGTTAATTAACTCTCAGAGTTCTTCCTTTCCAATGTTCTGACTGATGATAATGAAAGTGTCATCTATTCCACTCTTATCAATGAATTATAATCTAACTACCTTGATCGGTTTAATAATTTCGTATATGCATATAAATATTACTGTATATTAGACTAAAGCCTGATGAGGATCTAGTCGTAAAAAAATAAGTTGACAGTTTGCAACGTCACTCATCTCAAAATAATGCCACTGGTGCAAGCGCATTTGCACGTTCTCCGTGAATTGTAGAAAATTTATCACTCTTTGTATATTTTTGCCTTGTCCACCTTAGTTCTGTGAATTAGTTTTTAATAATCTTATTTTGTTACTTATCTGGTTGGGTTTCCAAAACATATTTAGAGATATTAATCAATGTTTTTATTTTTCAAGGTCTACTTTTCTCTCTGTTTGCATGTAGTGCTAGTGTAAACTTGATATTTATATAAGTTTGGATTTTTTCTGCTCGAAAATAGTTTGTATCATACATACACATCAACTGGAAAATCATTTAAAACTAAGAGGCGATTGGTATCTTTTTCATCTCAGTTTAAGACGACTGTACTGCTCAGTAGTTTGTTCTGTTTATATTTATAGTTGTGAAGTATGGTCCCTAAAGATAGATGATATTTGTAGATTACTTGTGTTTGACGATAGATGTCTACAAAAATTGCTCGCGGATGTTCCAACCCCTGTGTAAGCAGTGCTGGTGTTAGACGAAGGAAGTAGTGAATTTTCATAGATCATGCCCCCAACCCCTGCATACTTCGACCAGGTATTGTAAGGTTAGATTGAAAGAAAACTAGGTAGGATCGAATTAATGTGTCTTACGTCTTTTAAGTCATTAACTGTTGGACTATGCCATATAGGTAGATGCAGATTACCATATTGGAGTCTGTGGTATTACCGTAAATGATGGTTGGTAATGTTTGTTCACATCGTTCACAATCGGTCTCGATAACGCAAATGCTGTCCTCGTAAACTCGCACTTTTTGTTTTCAAAATTCATCTTTTTTTTCTGAAATCATATTTTATATGCCTAATCTTTTCTACCACTACTGACACTGTTACTACTTCTATTATTTTGGCATGTCTTAATAATTTTATCTCTCTGTGCTGATATTTTGTGACAACCTAAGTCAATGCACTTATGTATTAGGCTCCACCCTTTCTTGTTACTAACTGATTTACTTTTAGATTTCTTCAATGAAAATATGATGATCCAATTTTCGATGTGTAATTTCCAGCCAAGTACACGTTCGTATACTATATTCGTTTAATTCATGTAGATAAACATCTCCTTAATTACTAAAATATAATGTATTAATTATTGTACACATAGATCAACTATATAAATTCTAGCACTGACTTCGTATATTCAACAGTGATATCAATTGTTATTTATTTATATAAACACATGAACATTGGTACGAGGGGACACCAAATACATATGCTCCACATAATAACAATGAGCCCAGAAGTAGTCTACATTAATTCGTGTGAGGGCTGTGATACTAGTTGGATTTTCTTAGCTTGAAATTTGTATTTATCAGTGTTCAATTAATAGCTAAACCAAATATGATTTATGTAAAATGTCATCGTCTGTTAAGCCTATAGAATATATCTATATAAATAAACTATAATTAGTTTGTAAGGCAAAGATGGATAGTGGCTAGTAGTGGAATCCAGGATGCGCGTTTCGTCCTATTTGGGACTCGTCACAATACTAAGTTAATTTAAACTTCGCTCCATTACACAAGCAAGTGGCTATCATGACTCAGTATCTGAGTGGATAACGCGATGGCGTTTGAAGTGAAAGGTACTGGGTTCGAGTCGTGGAGTGAACATCAACTCTGAGATGCAGGTACATCCAGCTGATGAGTCCCAAATGGGACGAAACGCGCATCCTGGATTCCACTGCTAGCCACTATCCATCTTTGCTTATAATGCTTGCGAATTAACGCAATATCGATGCGATACGCACAATATGCACATATGCCAATAAGAGACTAACTTGTTGCAGTCCTAAGCATCAGTGGGAAGATTCATTATCACTGAAGAACAAGTTATTAAAAGGGGCAATGAATTGATCATATAGTGAATAGGGAAAAAAGCGATTACTTACTACAGTCTCAATGTGAAGTGTATAACTTTTAAAGTCTGTTAATAGTTCATTATCATTTTCTTAACACACTAGCCCTAAGTTAGCTTTAGGTAATATAGATATTTAAATTAATTGTAATGTAACATGCCAGTTTCATGGATAACATATTTTCACTCTTAAATAAAGCTAAATCATCCTAGCATGTGACTCCTCAGTAGTGCGCATTTAAGATCCTGCACGTGCGATTCGAACCAAGTACTTTCGGTCTCGCGCTCAAACACTTGGTTGAATCTAGATAATAACACTGGATGCCGGCTCAGTGATCTTAAACTAAATCACTTTAAATATATGTTCACTTATGGTAGAATACTATAATTTATATATTAAATAGGTAAAATATAATTTTTTTATCATAAATAAAAATTTATTATTTTTTGTTTTAATCTTTAGCTCACCTTTATCAACATTCCCATCTACAGCTGCTGAAATAGATCAATTTTTATATCGTTCTTTGGAATATCGACTAAAACTAATTATACCATATTTAAATGTTTGGCCTCAAGCATTAGGCTTGTTATCTTTACCTAAAAATATTCCTTTATCTATTGGTATGCTTGCTGAACTTGTTGATGAAATATGGGCTCAAGCAGGTGATCGTTCAACTGATGTATGTTTTAAAGTTTATATTATTATATCAATTGTTCAGTATATTCAATGGAAGATCTAGCACCTATACATATATATATAACCCTAAATCAAACCAAATAAACTGAACGAAATGAAACCGGTAAATGAATAACAAAATGTCGAAATTACTGTAGTACTGTAGTGTGGTCTACTTATATCCATATAAGTAGTATATAGTGATGGTTAGACATAAAATGTATTTTGGCAGAAGACCGATAAGGAAAGAACTGAAATGAAGCGCGATTGGTAGGAAAATGCACAAACAATGAAATTAGTGAAGATGGATTGATATTTACAGAAGGAACAGTGAAGTTTGAGACAATTGGTTGTTATTTCGCAAATTAACTGTTCTTTGTATAGTTATCAGAATTTAGTGAGATAGTCTGTAATTTGTGTCTAAATGCATTCGATTGTCCCCACTTGTGTTCTTGTTCACTACAGTACTAGTAATAATGAAAAAGACTCGACATTATGAATATGGTTCAAGAAGAAAATAGAAATAAAATAAAGTATGTTTGAAAGATTACTGTAACTCAAGGTCTATAGGTAGATAAAGAGTGAGTTTGTAGTTTAGATACTCATTTTCCATACATTCACTTACAGATACAATAATTCTTCAGCTGATTTTATTAAGGCATTTAAATAGTATCGCTACTCCCTCTACAATAATTATGATTCAAAATACAGTAAGCGACATCATATCCACATTTTTGCTCACTTTTTTATAACCTCGACTCAGAAAAAATAACTTCAGTATGTCCGAAATTTATACAAATAAATGACCTATCACTAAACCATTGTAAAAATCATACATAATATGTCTCAAGCTTCCACGGAATATCGATCATTTCAAGTTAATAAATGACAGTAACCTCAATAATTGATTGTTTAGATATCAAAATATGTTTTTTTTTGGGGGGGGGATGATTTCTTTTGTTTATTTCATCATTTCAACATTTTGCTTAATTAAATAATTACACTAATCTCTTTATTATTGCTTTGTTTATTATAAATACTATAATAATTTATTAATATAATTTGAACTTTACATAATTTTGTTCTTATCAATCAGTCAGTTAGTCAGCAACAACGTAGGACCAGGCACATATATGCATCGCTCCAAGTTGCCATACCTCGTTTGTACAACAAGATGAACACCGAATTCATAGAAGTAGTTAATTTAGTGGTAGTAATATATAAAAGAAAGATTGTATATTAGGATATAGTACAGGAAGAAAGACATATATGAAGTAATTTTAATCTCACGTTGTATGGAAAGATAAAGAGTGTATTCTTATACAATCTGTTGATTACATACCTATTTGTATGAACTCTCATATCATATGTCTAACTTGATAATATTGAATAATATAAATCAACAGAATATACACAGTGATTTTGGAATGAAATGAATGCCATGGATTCCAACTAAACGTAGACAATTCACAAACGATTATGTCACATCCCATGTTTCTGTGGACACACATAAATAGAGAGAAGTAATCGGATAATGCAATCAAGGCTTATGGAATATGTGTCTAGATGGCTTCAAAACCATATAATATCAAATGTTCCAATCAACGTGGCAAGTATAAAATTATGTTCATCTATAGCAGTCGATAACAGTCAATGTTAATAAGTCAGTAATTAACAAGGTCAGAATGTGACTCAAGAAGAAATAATGAATTGATCTGTCGGAAAGCTAGAATAAGTTATGTGGGCTCAACATAGTGCCAGCCACTACAATATATGATGAGAAACTTCATTTATATTCTGTATTCATTTGGTCAGAAGCTCCCGAATGCCCTGATACGTTTGAGGGTGAAGAGAGTTTGTTCTCCCTCTCGAAATGTCCTCACATGGACATGATTATGCAGTCATTGTCAGAGAAGTCCTACTCACTGCCTTCTCGTGACATTACTGTTGTTTACGAAATTGAGAGGACGGAAAGCGAATGTCCGAGGCTTTAACCGAGTCGGTGTATACCGAGGGTCCATGTAGGGGAGTTGGAAAATCCTGATGTCAAGCAGATGGTTCACATGGGCTCCAGGATCGTGAAGGAATAAATAGTGTATGGACTTGTTGTTGGTGACTGGCTAGCATGGGACTGCATCTCTTTCTCAAGTTGTTCCATTGGCTTATGGATGAGACCTGTAAGTCAAAGGCTCGGGGTGTGGCCTCCCAAGAAAATCACGTTCTTCGGTTTGGGCATCCAGCTAGTATTACAGCCCTCACACAAATCAAGTGACTTATGTAGCGCATGTGTTCGGGGACCCTTTGTACCAATATTTATGCAAAACTGGTAGGTCCTGGGTTCGAATCCCGCGAGTTGGGATCGTGGATGCACACTGCTGAAGAGTCCCACAATGGGACGAAACGGCCGTCTAGTGCTTCCAGGTTTTCTACGGTGGTCTGGCTTCAATTGACTCATGATCTCAACTCTATAAAATTACTAAAATCTCCACTCAACCCCTTCTGAAAACAAATAAATAATTATTTACCATTCTATTCAAGTTACTTATAAGTAATATAATGTTTTTATTAATTAATAACTGCTTATATATATTATCCTTTTTCTATCAAAAAATATTTTCATTTTCTAGTTATCATGGTATGCTAAACGTCTGGGTGTTGCTTATGTGTACAATTTAACAGAATTGTATATGTTACAAGATAAATCACCAGAACTTTCAGAATCATGGATATTTTTACGTAAACGAATCGAAGATTTACGCTCTATGAAACAGATGAATGTAAGTTGTATACATTTTTCTTCTTCTTTTGAAGGTATTCATTGTGATTGTAGAATCAGACTTGTAAAACTTACAATTTATTGTTCATTATGTACTGATCAATATCGAGTTTATGTAGTCCTTAATATTGATTACATTTTGTCTATCAATTTGTAATGTGGCCTCCAATCTATGTGATTCAACGTTACATTCATTATAACTCATGTGTTAAGTGATTTTAGATGGTAAATAAGAAACTCTAGATTTAGTTTTAGTGCTATTAAGCAGCCGGCAACATGGTGTACCTGTAATCTTTAAGATCGGTATTCAAATGACTTGACTAGTCGATTGCAAATATCTCAGTGCCACAGGATGTTGTTCGCCTCTTGAATAGTCCAGTGGTAATGTTGCTATTTGTAAAGCTGGTGTTACGCGGGATCGAGTGTGCTAGGGAGTACCAATTCCCCCAAGATAAGTGGTACGCTAAATAAAACAAAACGTTAGTTCAGGATTTCCGCTCAACTACCTCCAACCACCAAACATGGTACCTAAAATGAATTAGTAGTTTTATTTTTGACTCTGTAGAACATAAATTAACGGGTACCGATATATAAATCGGTTGGGCGACTGAGTTTCAATAGATTCCAAATGATTGTTGACTTTTGTTATTGCTTTTAACAGGATCGAGCTGATCTAAACCTGTTACCTCATGAATTTTTTTGTATGAATATTCCAATATCACCTTCAATCCCTTTCTAATTAATTTTAACAATTGTAAACAGATGTATCGGAAACTAGGTTTCTTCGTATGTGTTATTGGTAAACTGCATCCCCATAGATTTCTCTCGCATATGTTTTTCAAAAGTAAGATCTACGTCGTGGAACTAAGAATTCCACCATTCCGACATGGAAGTTTTCCTCGATGTAAGTTGGTCGGCGGTAATTGGTAGGAAACTCAAATAGCCTGACAATAGCGTCGCAAATTTTAAACCGGGTGATGCTGATTTGAATACTCCAGAAGGCGTCAGCTTTCCCTAACTTGCTAATAAACCATACTGAAAAGTTTCAACTAGCAAGAATCCAGGATTTCCTACCCACTGCCTTCAATCACCTTACATCCAAACCTAGTCCTCGTGATATTGAATTATTAAGACTATTGACCATATTCCAACTTTATCGATGAGATCCTATCAACACTGATGGATTATGGATTTCATATATCTTATAATTATTTTGTAAGTATCCATCGTAATAAAACCAAATGTACTTTGAGTAGGTATTCCTACCTTATCGTTTTTTAAAAGTAAATTAATCTAAATTGAAATGCAACATCTTTTCAAATATGTTTTTTTATTCTTGTAAAATTTTAGTTGAAGGCTGCATCAAGTATGCTTGCAAATGGTGTTTTAGCTTTTGGAAATGTTGTAAGTTATATCTTAGTATTTTGATTTTCCTATCAATTTCGAAAATATCAATCCCGAAAATCAACTAAAAAAATTACAAACTCTTAAAACTTCATTCGTACTTCCTAATCAAGTTATTAACTTTGTGGACTCAGTAGCCTAACGAATAATGTGCCGAAGTTTAAAGAAGTATGTATTAAGTTATAGTTTCAATGTGAGGATCAACACTGAGATCCAAGTGTATCCAACGCGTCCTGATTTTCTACTATTAATTATGCTATTATTATCTGTGATTATTCATTATAGCAATGGGTTTTTCTTTCCAGAAGTTAATGTTAACCTTAATACTATTAATTTGGTTCTGATAACCGGTTTATCATCATTCCCTTTCATGTTCAGTATACATTTCTACATAGTAATATGAATACCTGTTATAGAGTATAGCAATTTTCACGATCATGGTTAATTATATGTGATTTCATAAAGGTATATCTCATTCGCAATAAATAAGTAGTTTGTTTCACTGTGTCACATGTTGCAACTGATTTACTTCCCATTATATTAAATGTAATAATGCAGAAAATGCGTTCATTATAGAGGTTAGCGTAGTTAGAATTGGAGAATTGAGGACAGTTTGGATTGTAATGAAAATTTGAGTAATTTATTACATTTCCACACTGAAACAGTATAGTTAACGAAAGAACTGTCTGGAAATAATGTATTATCCTTAATTGTATTAATATCATAACCAAACAATCAAAAACTAAAACACATGAGACCGAAGGTTCTAGGTTCGATAGCCGCGTACGGGGTCGTGTATGCCCACTGCTGAGAAGTTTCATACTAAGACGAAACTTCCTTCCTGATTTTCAGTGGTGGTATAACATTGATCGGCTTATGATTTCAATCAAACTCAAGAATCTCCATAACCCTATACTGATAAAACATATATTGTTTCAAAGTTGAAATCATGAGTCAATTGAAGCTAGGCCACCATCGAAAACCTGGAAGCACTGGACGGCCGTTTCGTCCTATTATGGGACTCCTCGGCAGTGCGCACCCACGATCCCGCACTCGCGAGATTCGAACCCAGGACCTACCAGTTACGACCAGTTGTTTGTTGAGTCGATTGATTCTGTTTATGGTTTTAATTTTATCAAAGGTGTTAACTTTTATATGACATTTATTATCGCAATTTGTTTGAATGGATTAAATTGCACAACAATCTAATGTATATCCATATTTCATTCAAGCTCAAATCATACTGCATTAAACTTTTTTTAACTCATCAGATACAGATTCGTTTATTTAACTTTTTACCATACTCCATTTAGCAATGTAATCCCTCACCTAGTTGCCTAAAACGAAGTATATAAAGTGAGTTTTATACCTGCTACTTAGTCAACAGCCTTAACCGATCGAATCATCCCTCTGCTGAATAAATGCTTAACTTCAATTTTTATTGAATGCGGACATATTGTTTCAATGTATACATCTACTGTTCTTGTCTAATTAAAAAAGCCTAATGTTACACTTGGATCAACAGTTCCACTGGGCTATTTTTTTCACCATGTTGAACATTAGCAATATTTAATTGACATGATGAAAAGATTCTAAAGTTAAGCGCTTGTACAAATTTTCTCAATACATTTTATAGCTAGATGATTTTTATTTTCATATTAGTCCCACTCGTTGGTAATAATAACGAAATGGAGAGGACGAAAAGTACTTTAACCAAGTTGATGGGTATGGAGGATCCATCTAGAGGAGGTGGAAAATCTTGATTGCAAATCAATGGTGCACATGAACTCCAGAATCCTAAGAGAACAAATGGCGTAGGAACTTATTGTTAGTCACTAGCTACAATAGGACTGTATCTCTTAAACTTGCCCCACTGCCTTATGGATTAGACCTCTAGGTCAAAGATTGAGGGTGTAGGCCCCCTAAGATAACCACCATCTTCGGTTAGAGCACCCGCGTAGTATTCCAGCAGTCATACAAATCTAATGATCAAGTGTGGTACCTATATATTTGGTGCTTTGTACCAATATTTACACGTTTAAATAGTCAATAAACAACAACACAATAACGTTTATCATTTGACATAATTATTCTTAATATTCTTGTTCAATAAGCAACTGTTTTATTGCAAAATTGATCATTTACTTGTTTGCTTTGTTTTCACTTTCCATAGACTTGCAATGTTCTCGGATGGAATCGTAACACTTAGGATGAAATGTTTACTTATTGGTTTCTTTTTGTGATAAGAATATTCTCGTTTTTCCTGTTTCTCTTTTTCTTCTGAAAAAAAACAAGATAAAACTCAGGACTCGTGAAAAAAAGTTCTCTTTCTATTCACTTCTTCTTTGCTCTTCTATTAGATTCTGTGTTTAAAAGCTTTGTACCTAGTGATTATAGTTGTATACCAATACTATTCATAATGTAATTGTGTGTACATTTTATACTTGCGTTTTATTAATTTACTCTTTATCTTCTTTATATAGAAGCAGAAAACGAAATATACAACTACAAATTGTGGTTTACTTTTTATATTGATTGAATGTTTTTGTTTTTGCATAATAGTAAATCTATGACGATTGCTATAGAAGGTTTGTGGAAATTGTTTCATGTCATAGTTTACTTTACAGACTGATCTTATTTAGACAATTATTAAAAATTAGAAAACACTGATGGGCTGTTTGATCCTAGTATTGTGATGTGTTCTACCGATGTTGACAGATATAAGTAGGATGTATCACCAATCGAAAGTAGAATGTCTAGAGGCAGAAGGTTGAAAAGATCGAAGAAAACAGAACGAGAACGGCGAATAATTAGTATGGAAACGACAGAACAATAAAGTCTGAGACAATTGATAGATATTTTTCAAATGAATTATTCTTTGTATGATTCTCAGATTTCACCAAGTTATTCTGTAGTTTTGTATTCAAATGCATTTGGTTGTCCCCCATTTGTATCCTCGTTCACAACAGTATCGCGAATTAATTGGTTTTGGATAAAAAAAAACGACTGAATTCTCACTCATTGATGTTAAAGCTAAACAAATAAGTGTCAAAGTTGTCCGAATCCTAGTGAGGCTGTGGATATCCATTTTTCGAGAGGTTCGTTACAGGAATCAAACAGCTGTTGCGGGCTAATAATAGTTGTTCAACTAAGATTTTGCTTTATGATTACAATTGTTTACCTATTTCTCTGTTTCCTTTTAGGCTTCATTGTTTCATATGAATGGCATCAGGTTTTCGTAGTACCGTTTGGGATCCAATTTTAATTATCAGTCAAATTATATTTATGCAATGTATATTTTATATATCTGCCGGTACAATTTCTGGACTTCTATTGATAATCTTTTCACATGATTTACCAACATTGGATATGATTTTTATTGATTCAAAAATACATTTTCCTGATTCAATTGGTATATGTCTCTTTATTGGTTTTCTATTAACACCATTAATATGTAGTATTGGTTTATGGTTTATTGTAAAACGTAGTAAACAATGTCTTGATTTTTCATGTACTATACATTTTTGGCATTTTATATTTTGTATTATATATTCGTCTAGTTTACCAAAATCTATATTATGGTGGATTGTTAATTTATTATCTATTGCTATCATGACAGTAATGGGTGAATTTTTATGTATGCGTAGTGAAATGGCTGATATTCCTTTAAGATCTACATATAGTATTAGTTGATTATGTAATCATTATTATATGGTTATGATTTATATTGATTACCTTATTTATATTTTGATTTTTTGCCATTCATATATATATTTATTGAGATTTTATTTGCTTTATTAAGTTATACTGACTTTATTGGTGATAAACATCTGTATCATTTCATCCATTTTTTGGAATTAGCTCAGCTTTATGCTTATTGTTGTCATTGTTATTATTTTTCTGATTAAAGATTGTTTTTATTTGTTCAGTTACGTGGTGCTTCATTTGATTATTGATTTATAGGGAAAAGGATTTTCTCTCCACTTACTTAAGCCTGTTACTCCTCGTCGAGGAGCATAGGCCGCTCACCAGCATTCTCCATCCAACTTTGTCCTGGGCAATCCTTTCCAGTTGTCTTCATATCTACTTCTATTTCCTGGCGTAATGTATTAGTTGGCCTTTCTCTTTTCTGCTTCCTTTCCGGATCCCAAGTTAGGGCTTGCCTCGTGATGCAGTTTCCTCTCCAGCATAATCCATTTTCAACTAGATTTCTAAGTTTGTTACTAAGTTCTGAATTTCGAGATTTTTATTGTTGATCAATGTTTCGAAATTGAGTTTTGTTTTTCAAAAAAATAGTTATTCTCTATCTGTATGTTTCTAGTTCCTGCTGATTCAGTTATCGTTTGTCCTATAATAAAAGTACGGATCGTAGCAAGTCCCTCCAACAGTACACTTTAGTGTTGCCAACTTCAGGGTGTATAGCTTGTCCTTAACATAAAATATAATTGATCTCGTTCTATGCTTTATATGAAAAAAAAGAATGGTTGAGGTATAAACCGATGACGTTCACGCAGGAAGCTCATGAGAACTTTTACTATCCAACGGCAATCACTCATAAACTAACATACTGAATCAGTCATGCCATTTCCGGAGTTGTTTAGCCAGGCTGCATTCAAATGACGTTTTTCTCAATAATCTTTTTGTTTCTTTCAGTTCCAACTAAACCATAATTACTACCGCTATTATCAACGGATACTGTGTTAATTAGAATGACGAGATATCAGTAGAATCTATTTTCATGTTATCCATCGGGTAGTGGCTGTTATTGAAAGGTTTTGTACATTTGTAGTTGGTCATTGGGATTTGTGTATGGTTGATATAGGGATAAAGGTGATGACAGTTGTTTGTACACTCAGGTAAATCGTCTTTTTGATAAAGTGTATATGTGGAAACGAGTTGTTTCTTTCAATACTGATGTCCACTTGTGGTATGTACTACCGATGTCGACAGATATAAGTAGTATCGTCAGTCGAAATTCAAATGTCTGGAGACAGGAGGTTAAGATCGAGGAAAAGAGAACGAGAACAGAGAATGATTGCTGTGAAAACAAAGGATCAATGAAGTCTGAGACGACTGATTGACAATTTGTAAATGAAGTATTTACTGTATGGTTCGGAGATTTTACTAAGACGCCCTGTAATTTTTTTTCAAATACATCCTATGGTCCCCACATGTGTTCTCGTCCACTACACACTTATTACTATATTCGCATATCGTGAGAAATCATTTTCCCAACTTTTTTATATTCGTGTGGTTAAAAAATTTACCTTCAAGATATCCATCTATACAATAGGTTGACTGTGCCAGTGTAAGAGTGAAGACTTAGTCAATATGCTGAGTCTTATTTCCATTATTGAGCTAATTGTATTAACCTACTTTAGACTGTGATGATGTAACTGTAGGAAACATAATCTTATGCCAAAGTTACACCTGATCTTTTCCTAAACTGATCTATCAAACAGGTTGTCTGACCTCTTTTTGGGGATTTAGTTTACGGTTGATTTTAGCAGTGAAGTGATTGAATAACTTAGACTAACAATAGTTGTTACATTTAGCCTCCTGATAATCCTTTGCTTGTTTGTCTGTCTATCCCTTTATTTGTCAATCATATTGATCTGTAAATATTTGAGACACACTGACGGCGCTCGACAGTTTGTAATCACTTCAATATAATGCAGATTAGAACAGTTTAATGCAGTCCAGAGTTTATTTTATCCTAATACAGTTTCTGGATGTCTTATTGTCGGTGTTATTTCTATAATAGTACAGTTGCTGATGATTATGATACCTGTGTCGATATAAATCCAATATAACTACAAAGTAGTCTAACTGTGGAATGTATTTATAGCTACAATTATTTTAGTCTAGCTGTGTCCATACAGTGTTTTAATTTTGTTTCTTACTACTGTTTATCCCAGTTAATTTAGTTAAATATACATCTAAGGGATCCCTATTGGAGTTCTTATTTAATCATTTTACAACGAATATAAGATCCATGGTCCTTATGAATTTTAGAGAATGTCAAGAAACTTGTTAGATACTAGTATCTCGCTGGCTTTACACGTAATGATCAATAATAACATGGTACTACTTTTAAAAGAAGTCGATCGGACAACAATGCCGACTTGTCATATAATGTGATTCACCTTCTGGGGGTTGAATATCTTACCAGTTCCTATTCGCCTTACTTCCTGACATTCCTATGTAAGAACTCGTCGTCTCTGCCTTACTTAATGATGAAAATAATTTGAGAAACACTTGTAAGTATCGTCATTATGTTTCTGTTTGATTTTAACAAATTATAATCACCACACCTCGAATATCCAAATATAGCTGATCTAAAATCTTGTGCTGACTAAGATACAACCGCTTTTAGAGGAAACTTCGCATCAGTTTGACGGTACAGTTTTTACCTCAGTTGTTAACAGTTCCACTTGACACTACTTTGTGTATGAAGACAAATGTAAGTAGTATTTTTCATGAATGGATGGTGGGATTTTTACTGACAGAATAGAAAGAAAAACGAAAGCAGTCCGAGTAGCGACTTGAATGGAGGAACTGTGAAGTTTGCTAAAGAAAATTCAAGGGAGATGTGTGAATGGTTTATTCAATGTATAGTCTTCATATGTTGTAAATGCAGTGTGTGATTTTCCTCAGTAAAATAAGTTGGTTTACTCTAATCAAGTCTTCATTCATCGCGGTAGAAGTGATTAATTACGCATTGGTACGACAGTGAACTCTGACCGAAACCTCAGATTTAGTATAATAATATGCCGTGACCAAAACACCTTCAGTGGACAGTTTTAGGCAAGCCACGTCAGTCATTTACCTATTTATGGATTACCGTCCATCACTTGGAATATCTCTTCCTAACTCATTTCTCATACCACCTCATTACCACCACAATTATCAACATAATCGCTGTTAATTATGGTATTGGTCATTCCCTGAACATCTAACATGTTGTCAAGTCCATTTGTTTGTTATGCTCAAACATTTGGCTCCTCATATTGTTTGTGTAAACTATTCACTTAACCTATTCTCATAGACATTTTATTTCTCCTGCTCTACATTCATGGTTGGATGCCTTGAGCATCAATAGTGTGTCCTAGAAAGTCTAAGGAGTTTGTTCTGATTTGGCATTTCTGAATGTTGACAGTAATGGCATGCCTTTGGAGTCGTTCGAAAACAATGTCCAGATGCTGGAGATGTGATTCTCTGTTCGGACTTGCTATCAGGCAGTCATCAACATACGCATGTACGAAGTTGAGACCTCGGAATACGTCGTCTATGAACATTTGGAAGGTTTGAGCGGCATTTCTTAAGCCGGAGGACATTCGTAAGAATTCGTAGAGGCCGAAAAGTGTTATAATGGCGGTTTTCGGGATGTCGTCAGTTGCCATAGGTATTTGGTTGTAAGCCTTAACTAAGTCGATTTTCGAAAAGGCAGTTGTACCTTTCAAGGTAGCTGTCAAATCGTGAATGTGGGGCAACGGGTAACGATCGGGAATGGTTTTAGCATTCAGACGTCGATAATCGCCAGCTGGACGCCAATCATTGCTGTCCTTTTTAGGGACCATGTGCGAGGGAGATGACCATGGACAATTTGATGGTCGAATTATTCCTAAGTGTATCATGCGATCGAATTCGTTTTTAGCTAACCTAAGCTTTTCGGGAGCTAGTCGGCGTGCTTTTGAGAATACAGGTGGTCCTGTAGTCGAGGTGTGATGTGTAACATTGCTGGTTACACACGGCAATTTTGGTTGTGGTTGATATATCCCGGAGTATTTATCGAGTAATGGTTGACATAAGGGGTCTATGTCATGCCTAATTGTAACTGGGGATAATCTGCAACCAGAAAAAGGAGTTACGCAAATAGATAACTCAGAGTTTCCGTCTAATAACCTTCGTTTGCGCGTGTCAATGAGTAGATTAAGGTGCTTTAGCAGGTCTATACCAATGATTGGCATAGAAACATCTGCGACCACGAAAATCCAGTGGATGGGTTTGCGTAAACCCACGTTAAGGTAAACGTACATTTTCCCATATGTGGCCATCGGTTTTTCGTTTGCCGCTTGTAAGCTTAAAACAGACTCGTGAAGCCTGTCGTTGGAGTTCGCTGGAAGAACGCTAACTTCTGCGCCAGTGTCGACGAGGTAGAGAACTTTCGTAGTCACATCCGTGACGTATAACTGACAGCTATGTTTGCCCGCTACAATTGCCGTTAACGCGTGCTGGCTCGGAAGTTTCCCGAGTTGTTTTTCGTGTCGATCGATTTTGGGTTCGGATAATTGCAGAATTTTCTGCAATTTCTGGAAAACTTCCCATACTGGTTATGATACCAGCACCAATCGCGGTTATCCGTCTCTCGTGGTCTAGGAATAAATCGCCTACGTGTAATGCTTCTTCGCAAGGTTTGTGACCGTTTACGCTCATAACGAAATCGAAGATGGCGTGTCAGTGTATAACACAGTTCCGTGATGTCATTCTGATTCGTTTGAGTGTTTTTTTTGACTGAAAAAACCTCGGCATTAGATTTCATGATTTCTTGGATGCGGTTGGCAGATGTAGCCAGTTCGTCTACGGCGTTGTTTTGAAACGAGACCAGAACTGCTTGCATCTGTTGCGGGAGTTTAGATAAGAAAAGCTGTTTGAATAGGCCTTCGTCGAAAATCATTTGGCATATCACCTCTCTCATCCTAAGCAATATATCTGTCACAGAAGTATGTTGCAAGTCGATGTTATTAAGGAGTTGGTTTAATCTTTGTCAATCGGTTGACTCTCCGAGTCTCAAAATTGATCGTTTTAGAGTTTCGTAAGATTCCGAAACATCACTAGTAAACAAACTAGGTGTTACCTACCTGTTAAATTCGCGCGACAGTGCCTTAACAACCGCGAGGAACTATGTGCGTGAGTCCGTAATGCTGTGCTCGTAAAAGTCGGCTTCTGCGTAGCAGAACCAGGCTCCGATATTATCCGGCCAAAAGGGCATTACCTGAAACAAGGCTGAGGACATAGTCTTTAACTTGAATACTTTGGGTGTCTGTTACGTTACAGTGAAAAATCAAGTATTATAATGAATGAAAAAGAAATAAGTAAAATGTATCCGAAAAGTTGAAAAATATATCACAATATATACAAGTCAAAATGAAGCAATGACTTATGAAATTCCAAAAAGGAAGAGACTCACAATTATTAGGTCGGTGTACCAGATCACGTCGGACTCACCACTGGAGATACCAACAGTATTGTAGTTTGACATTAATAACATATGTAATGTTATTCAAGAAAATGGGTATATCATATTAACGGCGAAAAATCATAAATCCGTAATATGTACATACCAAACTTCCTGCTTTTAATTAGTTGCGATTCGGTTTGTCATGCAAGTGTAATTGTGATGTTTAAGAATATTTGAATTAGAGTATAAACTAGTAATCCCAGAAACAACGCAATTTATTCAAGAAGTATTAGACGAACATGAATGAATGTACTGTATTTGGGATTCAAAATCAAAACAGTCGTCGAGTACAAATGAGTCATTGGTTCATATATAATAACCATAGTAATCCTGGTAAATTTGAACACACCAAAATCAAGCTAGCCCAAAACAGATCCTTAGGTGAAAATTCTTAAAAACATGACGTATTAACTCCCAGTAGCCTACAAATAGTCTGATCGACTTGAGTGGAGCAAATAAATGAGCGATTCTGCTAACTAACCTCAATTCTGTCACTATTAGTCTTCAATAATATAAATGACAATTGCAAACACCAGTCACTGAAAAATCTCATTTAACAACTACCTGACCGCGCGCAGATGGAAGATTGCATGTATCTACCATCAACTCAAATGCTCAGTAAAATTAATTTATAGGAATCAAAAGGTGACCTTGCTCGATTCTTAGTTCAGAACTGCCTCTAGTTTTCGCTTGTACGTGATAATTCAGATGAATTTACCAGTTCACTGAGGGTTGAATTTTTTTGCACATGAGTGAGTTTGCACTTGGAGAGTGAGGTTGCTAATATCAAAAGCTGTCACTTGTTCACAGAAAAATCAGCTATATTGTAATATGGAAGCTTACTGAAGATGCTACCAGTATTGTAGTTTGACAACGTTTACCAGTAACATCTTCTATAATGGAATGGCGCCCACCCAGTTAAACCCTAATTCAGAAGCGAGGAGGTTGTAGGATACATTTGATGGGTTATCAATATATCGAGAAGTGGCTGATCTAATCTGGCTAATGATCGTAGGAGATGTTTCCCACTCCGTTCCCTCTTGCATTATCCTATGGTTGACTAATCATCTTTATAGCAAAGCGGATAGATATGTCCCTTGATTGATAGAACTACTTTACCATTGTGATCATTAGTTTTATCACATTGTAGTGAATAAGAACACGAGTGGGGACAATCGAAATTATTTAAGCACAAATTACAGACTATCTTACAACATACTGATAACCATACTGTAAACAGTTAATTTGCAAAATAACAATCAATTGTCTCAATCTTGACTGTTCCTTCTGCAAATATCAGTCCATCTTCTCTGATTTCACTGTTCATGCATTTCCACACCGATTGCGCCTCATTCTTGTTCTTTCCTTATGGATCTTGTGTCAAAATTTATTCTATGTCTGGCCATCACCATATACTACTTATGTGGATATAAGTAACCCACACTACACTCAGTTGCGAACTTTGAAGGGGCATGTGATAAGTTACTGTCATGTCATGAACTTTCCCGACAATTCAAGCATACCATTTGTCCATATTACTGAATGGGAGTACAAATTCAACAAATGCTAAAAGCGTTGTACTCTTAATTACTTCAAGCCATTTTTTTGAGCAGCTTTCTCTAGTAATAATTCACTCATAAAACTTCCTTCTGGAATGCCTGATCTGAAAAATGTCTCATGAATTCACGAACATAATTAATGCGAAATCATAATAACTATTATTTCAGAAGTTCAATTCTAGTCATACTATTATTACAAGCCACCACTTTAATGGAGTTCTCATCTTTTGAAATTCCTTTATGACCACTTTGCTTTGATAGAGCATTTTAAAAGGAGGTAAGATAACCGTTTTTAAGGACAGCTTGACATCATGAAAATGCGTTGCGAAAACATGTATGTTGTTTGATGTCAATCACGTGTTTAGATTTTGAAGTTACGTTCATAGAAAAAACTTATTTATCGGACGACTAGTGCGTACATTCTCAATTACCGGTTAGGGACAAGATCACACTGTTACGTCTCTTACAACCCATTCACAGTATTAGCTAGGTATAATGCTAACGATTGGGTGGAAAATGTTTGTGGTCGACAGAGATTTTACCCTAGAAAGTTATCCCATAGTAAGGATTTCTTGTAAAATTTGAAAGTGAATAATACACGACACTTAAAAAAAGCAATGAAATAGAGTGAGATGCTTTACAAACATTCGTGTTACAGTGCAATTTCCATACAGATTCCCTTGGCGAATTTACGTTCCTGAAAGCCCTGTAAGGGCAATGAAATGTCACTGAGCCGTAGCCAAATCCTCCGTCAATTAGGTCGCTGAATATCTAACAGATCATGGATCCCTATCAAAGTTAAGGACCACAAACGCGCATCAAATAATAGTATACCATGGACTGGCGCATGCGGTGGTGGTCTCGCTATCTCCCATATACTCATTCTTACTAACATATTTCCATAATGATGTCCTTCATGTTATAAGGTCCTGAAAGAAACCATAGTACTTTAATACGTCGAAGGTGTGATCCACGTTAGATTATGACCGCGAGGTGCGACTTCCAGGTCTAACTCGAGTAGGCCTCCAATCATTCGACAGAGATCATCAAGGTTGATTGTCTAAAGTCCGAACATCATATTATGGCTCCTGATACTTTATGCAACATAATAGGGCGTTTGGGATCGTGAACTTAATTTGTTTAATGCCATTTATGGAACTCAAAAAACCGTGCAATTCTTTAATGATTTGCACTGTTGGTTTTGTGTAAGATAGTCCTATTGTGCATATAAGCTATCGCATATACATGCTATACACTTATCTTTTTATCCTAGTAACTTCCAGGAAGGTTATTTAGTTGCATTTTTAAGAGCTACATAGAATATTAAACCTTGGATCGAAAATGATAAACGTATCGGGATCCTAATGCATCGAAGAACAGAGCGGCAATATTGACAATATACACATAATTTATTAGAATGATGCAAGCCATAAAAATTCTGTGTACGACAACAAATAAAAAGTTTCAACAAAATCACTTGTTATTTGTCAGGCTAACTGAGAGGTAAGCATGAACAGCGATTGGTGATTTGTGTATCAACCTATGAAGAAAAGATATTGCTATAGGTGTATAAAATTTCATTTCAGTTAATATTATGCAAATGGTTTCCTTGAATTTCGATTCTCACCTGCATATTATATTTCAGTCCTGAACTGTGGGAAGTGCAATTAGTTAATTACCCTAGGTCGTTCGCTCAAAAGAGGAATTTAACAGTTGTGGTGCTTGTCTGAACTAATGATTTCTTTTTACTTAGTGTCTGCATGATTTTGAATTCTAAATACAATAAGTTCGTTCGTGTTAACCTGATTCTATTTGGTTTAAATTACACTATTTCAGAGATTCCTAGTTCGTTCGCTCGTCGAAATGCTTCTAATCATCACATTAGCGTAGCGATGGAGCCTGTGATGGAACGATAGAACATTCATTCGAATTTCTATGCTTTCGGAAGTCATACTGATTCGTTCAAAATCTGGACCATAGCCAAGGAAAGATGGTGAGGATGTTAATATTGTGGCTCATTTTCTTACGCTCATCGCCAAAGAAGCCTTACTAAAACCTCTGGCATTTCCAAATAAGCCGACTTCACTTCTCTACGCAATTCTCAAGGAACTACTACTAGACTATGTAAAGTGCACAAATCTCGAATTCTACGAAGGGGAAAAATTTCATAACTCCACTATATTAGCAAACGGATGCATGACCGAACGCCTTCAGTTAAACAAGTTCACTTAAAACAGTGTGGTCAGCATCCAATGTCGAACACTTAGAAATCTATTGATTTTGGGGAATTATTTACAGCTACACTCCCCTGTAAACACTAATGTTTATAACACCAATCAATGTATGTTCAACCTTGGAACCGGCGTTAATCGTTTCTCAAATAAGTGGCCAATCTAACAAACTGAATGACACCTGCGATCATGAAGTGACAGCAAGAAAGAAGATTAAAGGGAACAATCGTTTTTAACACAAGCGTAAGAATGTATTTAACATGTTGTTGTGCAAACGAAAAGCGTTGCATTGTAGATTACTATTTTATCAATCGTTCGGGAAGGTTTTTTGAAGGATTATTGATGTCATTGCACTATAAAATTATTGGAAATTGAACATTCCCGTACCTATTACAGTTCACATATTTCAACTGCACGTTACTTTCTAGGTCGTTTGTGACGGCTTGTGAATCTTCAGGTTCACTCTTTGTTCTCTCTTGATTTACATTAACAACTTATATACTTGTATAACTTCAATTTTTGCGTTATTGCAAATGCAAGATTATAGATGTTTGTCATTTGTAAACACCTTCAATATATAGATTCCTAACTTAATCTTGATTGATTGCTTTCAGTCTTCAGTCTTCAGTAATAAGGATAGTAGGTTGATGAACCTGTGTTAATCCTGACAGATTTCCTTCCAGTGAAGGTCCAGCTTCTTTTTGAAAATGTTCACTGATGGTGCTGATACCACTTGTTCTGGTAAAGCGTTCCAGTCATTGACCACTCGACGAGAAAAACGGGACCCCACCTTTAGTTTATTAGATCGCGGTTTCAGAACCTTCTTGCTATGATCCCGGAGATTATTAGTGCTGGAGGGAGCAAAAAGATAAGACATATTAACACCTAGATCATAATTAAAGATACGAAATGCCAGTATAAGGTCACCTCGCGCCCTACGATAAGATAAGGGGAAAAGGTTTAGACGTTTTAAACGCTCACCGTAAGGGAGTTTAGAAAGACCCTTAACTAATTTTGTCCCTACACGCTGGACACGCTCAAGCGATTTAGTATCCTTTATCAGACAAGGGCTAGCTGCTTGGATACAGTATTCTAAGTGTGGCCTTACATAGGTGGGATATAAAATTCGAAAAATATCCTCGTCAAAGCATTTAAATGCTCTGCGAAGCGACCATAGCGCGCGATAGCCTTTGGAAGCAACCGCACTGCAGTGCGTTGTAGTTTTTAAGTCGTGACTTATAATTACTCCTAAGTCTTTATGCGCATGAACGCGTGGCAGAGATGTACCATTAATGGTATAGTGGTAACTAATATCGTGCCCGATGTGCATGAACACGCTCTTCCTAGAATTAACTTCCAGGCCCCAATCATGAGCCCACCTAACTAATTCGTCTAAATCTGCTTGTAGATAACAACGATCAGTCTCATTTCTTATTGTTCTCCAGATTTTAACATCATCCGCAAACAATAACGTCGACGACTTAAGTAATAAAGGTAGTTCATTAATATACAGAAGGAAAAGTAAAGGGCCCAAGATGGTGCCTTGGGGTACACCACTTTTGACCGGTTTCCATTCGGATAGAGTTCCATTGACTCTCACTCTCTGTCTGCGGTCACATAAGAAGCTTCCTATCCATTCCTGTATAGCACCTGTTATACCAAAGCTCGAGAGCTTTTGCATAAGACCTAAGTGTGAAACCTTATCAAACGCTTTGCTAAAATCTATAAATATCACGTCGACAGACTGGCCGTTGTCTAGTGCAGCTGTCCAATCCTCTCTCGCAATGAGTAAGTTAGTCAAGCATGAATGCTTGTTACGAAACCCATGTTGCTCGGGAGTTAACAGATTGTACGAATCAATGTGGCTCAGTAGCTTAGCCCGAATTAATTTTTCAAGTAACTTAACTACTATACTGGTCAGGCTAACAGGCCGGTAGTTAGATACTATCCGTCTCTGACCATCCTTAAATATAGGACTAACTATGGCGTCTTTCCAGTCTCTAGGTAGTTGAGCCTGTGAAAGGGACATGTTGAAGAGCATCGTGAGCGGTCTTGAGATAATGTCCGCAAGCGACGACAGCAAACGTGGGTGTAACCCATCGGGGCCCGGTATCTTACAAGGTTTTAGGTTAGTTATCAAAGGAAGAACTATATCCTCTGTCACGTGTAAAGGTCCTATGGCTGGTATCTCATTGTCAACGGGACAAGTAGTTGTAACACTACACGTAGAGTAGACTTCACTGAAATAGTTAGCAAATAACTCCGCTTTCGCCTGATCAGATTCAGCCAATAAAGCTGAATTTTCGCTTAACAGTAATGAGGGGATACCATCACTACGTTTCGTCCGCCTTTTAACGTACGAAAACAGTCGCTTCGGACAGGTACGGCTATCGTATGCCAACTGTCGTTCGTAAGCCGTGCGGGATTTAGCTATGGTCTTTTTACATATATTCCGGATTTTTTTATATTCGCACTTAAATGATGCCTGACCTGTTGACAAGAATAAGTCCCAGAAGTGTTTCCTACGCTTCAACAGCTTCCGGGTTTCCTTATTAATCCATGGAGGGCAATATGATAACTTACGTGCTGACCATGGGATAAACGGTTGAGTTACGGATTCGAACGTAGACTTAAACCTATTCCATGCATCATCAATCGATCCATCAGCATCGACCGACCAGTCAATTGAGATAGCATAGTCCCTGATTGCCGGAATATTAGCTCTCCAGATATTAGGACGGGGTGGAGCTGATGCAAATTCTATACCATGTATCCGGAACTTAAAGGAAAGTACGACATGGTCACTATTCACCAGTGGGGGAAGATGTTGAATGTCAACGATATCTTCACAGTGGTGTGTGAGGACAAGGTCTATCAATGACGGATTATGTTCCAAGTCTATATGCGTCGGCTTAACGATACATTGTACAAGTGCACATTGAATAATTGATGACAGAAGGACGCTATCGAAACCCCCACATGGAGCTCTGAGCTCTATCCAGTTTATATGGGGTGCATTGAAATCTCCAACGATGAGACAACATTCTGCTTTACTCCAAGAACAGACGTGTTTTAGGATAAAGTCGTCAGCGAGACAACACGGACTACGATATATTCCTCCTATCGTCACTAACCCGTTTCTAGACCTAATTGTACAACATACTACCTCACACGTACCACTTACATGCGCCTCCGATACGATCGAGTTAATGCGGAAGTGGTCCCTAATATATAATATTATGCCTCCTCCCTTGCGACTTCTAACTCTATCACTTCTGACACAGATGTAGCCTGAAATGACTGGAGAACAGTCTATATCTACAGTGAGCCAAGTTTCGGTGATAACAATTATATCCGGATTTAAGTCGTCTACCATCAAACTTGGTTCAGACATCTTATTCCGAAGACTACGAGCATTCGTATAACACACATTTAGGGTGTTTTTGGAGACATGCGTTCTACCCACACAGGTCTCGGAAGCATTGGCTTCCAAGACCTGACTACTCGAAAACCCTTAATCGTAAGGTTCGCTTCACCGTTTAGCCTTCGAGTTTTTAACTCTGTTAGGGCATTCTTCCACTTGATCCGATCCTCAAGTGGCCAGTCAGGTCGAATACGAATGTTTGAGTCACGAGTTTTGCGTGAGTTATTTAGTAATACGTCCCGTTCCTCAAAATTACCGAGTACTAATTTGAGGATCCTTCTCTGTTGGGTTTCGCCTCCAACATACTTACCAAGTCTGATGACTTTCGAGATATGTACCCCTGGGACCTCCTCTGGCAGTATATTTCTGATGAGAGATCCCACTAACTGCAGGTCGTGGGCATGTCTCTTAGTGGGATCAGTGTCTTTCGATTCTGCCAAGTTCCAGATGATTACACTAGGCACCTGTTTAACTGCCTTAAACGTCGTGTTCACGGCCTTTGACCGTGATGTCAGATCCTGCCGGTTAGCTGCCGGCTTCTTGCTATTAGCTTTCTTTATGACAGTGTCATGTGGGTCAAGCGAGTTACTCCCAACAACATTTGGTGAAGTTAGACTATTTCCATCCACAACAGTATTAATTATTTCCTTACATTTGGACTTGAGCGGAGTTGCCTGATGCTCAGGACGTGAGTCCAACGATGACTTACCGACTATACGCGCGCTTTCTTTGGATGTTTTTCCGTCTCTTTTGCGTTTCCGCGTAATCCATTTGCCACTATTCTCAGCATCCAGATTGGAACTATTCTGGACGATAGTGGTTCTAGCCGGGTCCTCAGTCGCTGCTAAAGCGACTGGTCCCTCAGTACTTAATGGCATGGCTTTCATTGGTTGTATCGGAGTACAAATTTTTGCTTCATGTTGCGAAATTGGGTGTCTGGTACCTGCCATGGCAGCATTTACGACACTGATACAATCTTCATTATCAGTATCTATGTTGCCTGCACGGCCTACTTCGACCTTTTTAGCTAACGCTAGAAGGCTGATGGCTTCCTGAATGAGTAATGTCTTACTTGAGCAACAAAACATACAGAGCCAATGAGAATTTGGTTTCGAGCACCTTTTATAGGCAGCAGGGCTTAAGCGGGTGCACATTTTATGAAACCACTTCTTACAATCGTCACATTGCATCCCTTCTTCCACGGGGAATAAGCAATATGGCTGTCCACACTTGTGTACAGAGCCGACCATCTTAGAATAAAACAAAATGATAGGCAAGGTAGATATGTAAGATAAATCGCAACCTTATCAAATAAACAAGCCTCAGTCGACCAAGAATGCTTTGATGCAGTAAATACACAAAAGCAGAATCAAAACACACAAATACAATGTCACGTTAACTGAAATAAATTCAATTAAAGTGTAAACGGTAGTTTTGATACGTAATTTACGATCAAAACAGTGAATTAAACTCAACGTGAAACAATACCACCGTCCTTTTAAATAGCGCGCGTTCAGATATGATAATTATGTCTCGTAATAATACCCGTAAACGTAATTCTGATTTGTTGAGGTACAATAATATATACCTGAGGGACGTTCTCAGATCGTGACCCGTCAGCCTAATGACCACTGCCATCTAAATAATAAACAGACTGTAAACTGAATTGGTTTAATTAGAAGTTTATTCTCTGTAGCTTGTTGCCAAATGAATATATCTAAGGCTCGCAACTCATCTTCAGTTGTCAAGGGGAAGTGTAGATCGGCTAGTCCTCCGCGAAATTGTTTTAACTGATGATTTGTCGTTGGTTTTTCCAACAATAGCATTAATTGCCTCATACTTTCGGACAACTCTCCAGTCTCGACTGACAGTTTTTTTATGTTTGCATTTATCTTTTATAATCTACAAAACTTAAGAAAATATCAAAGTTACCACTCTGTTATCTTATTATGCTCACTCAGTATTTTTTTTATTAGTATCACTTTTATACATAAGTTGTGTGTATATCATATACATATTCTACTGCTCTTTAGAATATCAAACTTATTAAATGATAACATTACATTTCTAGATGCTTATAAAAAGTTTGAACATTTACAGACTCTTAAAGCCTGTTGGAATACGGGTACGTCATGTATTTGGTTGAATTAATTGTCGTTTTGAACGTTTTAGCCCGTAGTGACTCTAATCAAAAAATATCCGCGCAAAGTACCTTCGATTTTGTTGGCGGAAGGTATTTCGCCCAAACTGACTGCAGACGATATGGTATACGAAGAGGTCAAGATGGAAACGAATGAATCTCCGTGTATAAATGTTTTATTAGTAGATGACGTGCCTGGTACGTTAACATTTTTATGCTGAATCGCTTCATACCTGTTTAAAAATCTAGGGCGTTTTCGGAACATTTTAAACTGAAAAGCTAAAAGAAAATTTACTCGTTATTTACTGGCATCTTTCTGTTGAAGCATTTCACGGTTTCAACCATGAATTATTGACGACTATATTACTCTTCGACATTTTATCCTAATTCTCCTGATTTATTTTACCAAATTTTCCTCTTACTCTCTTACCACTTTCGTTCGATTCAGCACTTAATCATATCCCTAATTCTTTCATTCAGCCAAACTGTCATGTATTTGCAAGGTTAAATTTTACTTTCAAACATTTATTTACTATTTAAAAGTGCATGTCGATTTGTAGGTTATTGGTATTTGTCCAATCTATCAACTAGTGATCGTCATCACGTAAAATTAAAAAGACTTATATAAGATTTCCTGTAAATGTAGTGTAGTTGATCACACCATTCCCATGCGAACTCAAATGTGAAATGATATTCAGTAAAGCAGAAACTACCAAGGAAATTTACTGACTAAAATTCTCACAGTAGATTTAAAATGTAACATAATGTCTAAAAATAGAGTATCTGAATTACAGCCCAAAATATTTACAAGTATAAAAAGTAATTCAATTGTTTCTCGTATGTTATCTCTTCAAAATAGAAGGGGTAGTAGTACTTAAAAGAGAGCAGCTTATAAAGTGCTGTTGCATTTAATGCTGTTATTACTTCTGAACTAGGCTGAAAAATATATTTGACAGCAAGTTTTTAAATAGGTACAACATGCTGAATAAAAATACATATTTCTTTTACCCTAGGACTTGGTTCTGTTGGAACAGTAACTCCTGTACATCGTAATAAGTTTTGGAGATATTTGTATATTAAAGGACTTGCTGAGCTACCCACAGAAGAAAGAATCAATGAAATGAAGTCAAGACAAAAAGTTAGTTGATTTCTCTTGATAAGTTTATTACTTTAGATTGATTTTTAAATAGGTTTAATTTCTGTGGAATAAGATCAATTTTCTCTTTTGTTATTACTTGCCTGTTCCAGTTCATTTTGATATATATGATGTATTTTGCATGTTTTGTCTTATTTTACTCAATATGATAAATAGACTACAGTATTTTAACTTTTACCCACAAGTAGTTTGCACGTAAATGTTGTTCTCATTCTCTTAATTTTTTTAGGAAAGACCAACTGTCTTATGTGGTGAATCTTATGTACTTCAACAACGCTTGTCTAATATGACCCTTTATATACCTATGAATCCATCCAGAGAATGGACTCTCAATAAAACTCACGTTAAAGTTGCTTTAAGACGATATGTAAGTTACTTTTGATAGAATTTCACTAATTGTTTTTTGCTTTAGGGTTTCGCAATAAAGGAACATTATATTTCATTACCGAAAGAAGAAATAACGTCGAAAAATCCAACATCTCGATTCAAAATTAGCGTTAATGTGAATCTGTCTAACAAATATATTAACAGTATACCTTGATATTATTTGTTTCTCTGGTTAACTGTTTTTTTCTGATAAAATCCTTTGTTTGATCTGTTAATACTAGTAATTCTTAAAAATGACCATAGACACAGATATCACTTTTAGTCTATATTCATAACGAGTACGTACATTATTACGTATAATCCAATTGAATTTCAGTATCACTTCAATTTTCTACTGCCTTTTCACATCCTAAATCCAAAACAGAGTTTATATCAGTTCCCGAAATCATTTTTTATTATTCCGAATCATTGTATGGAAATCTACTCTTATTATCTGGATACTATGAGCTAGTAGTTTTAAATATGTAATAATTCCGAATTCCCATTTAAGATATATTTAATGATCAAACATGTTAAATGAAACAAATGTGCGGCATTAAAGCATTTGACTCATGGCAATTTGATCACAGGTTTAAACTATGTTCTACCTGGTTCTCTGTGAGCAACTAAGTAGTGTCAATAGCTCTCATACCACAGGTTTAAGTCAAAGCTGAATATATGAACCTGAGTTTAGCTCCTGATTTCACTTACAGACGGCACAATATCTCATTTATGCGGCCGTAGAAAAAAGCATTAAAACGATAAAAATATTCGTAAGGAAATCATCACTCTTAAAAGAATCCAGGGCCTTACTACGTTATTTCTATGTTTAGTCTCCAAAATAGCTTGTCTGTGGCAAAATATACCAATAGTTTTAATTTCCTTTAGATTATTCCAACAGCTTAATATAATCTTTAATAATACTATCGACTTTACCCTATTCATATTTTGATTCTCCTGAATCTTTACTTTATATCTATAGTGAATTATGAACAGGTGTATGTAACATTTAATACTTCATACTTAAACTTGACAAATTATTATCATTTTTACGTGTTTTTTTGTTGTTCATTTCCGTTATATTTTATTTGTTCTTGCTGAAATGTATAAAAACTCGAATTGATTTACTGCTGTTGACGTTAACTAGCTAATAAAGATAACATAGTTCATCCGAATTTAGAAGGGATATTTAGTTCATTTATTTTAGTGTTTATCCTTATGTCTAATGGGATTGACCATTACGTTTTTCTTGCTCACCTAACTAACATAGGTCTTTGTGTGTATATCCGGTGCTAATCTGTTGATCACAATAAGCTGTGATCGGTCAATGAACGAAGTCAGACATATTTGCTTATAGTTAATATAGGAGTTTGTTGCATATTTAAAACTGATTCTAATCTGTTTCATTCAGTCTATCGACTGCTTGTACTTTGTTTAATAGGCTACTGGTCTGGTCTATAGCGGATTCTTGATCTTGATTTAGATGATTAAGTCATGTGTATCACGCAATCTACTGCTCAGTTCGCTTTCAATCATCTAGCATTTAGTGTCCCAGTTTAGGATCGTATATAAATTTCTAGGCTTCAAACGCCATTGCGTTATCCACTCAACTACCGAGTTCTGATAGCTACTTGCTTGTGCAATGGGGTAAAGTTTAAATTCACTTGATATTGTTTGTTTGAATCTTCCCATAGGACGAAACGCGCGTCCTGGATTCCACTGCTAGCCACTATCCATCTTTGCCTGTAAAACTCGTTTCTGTTATTATCATGTAAAAACCTTCAAGATATATATATATATATATATATATATATATATATATATTCAGGAAATGAATTGTTTAGTTAACTCTCTATTTCACTACGTAATTAGTAAAATACTGGTGTTTATGCATTCACTGTCTTTAAAATATTCCGTTAGTTGAGATATTCAGTTTGTCCAAATTATAATATTTTTTGCAACACACATTTATTTGAGTGACTAAATTGTAACGTTTCAATTCAGTCCACTCATAGTTCATTTAATTTATCAAACTTTCTAACAATTCATTTAATTTTTTTACAGATTGATGATATCGTCAATGTTGATGTTTCATGTTCAATATTTCTTTATCAAAAGTTGGATAAAGGAATGTGTACTCAACCACCAACGAATGTGTTTAGAAAAATAAAAATTGAAAATTGGACTGCAGATTTTTCTGAAACTGATGTTTTAATTTCTCCTTAAAATTATTCAAATAGAACTTGTTATAATTTTCAAAATAGTAATTGTTTTTGATTTTGTTCAGTTTTATCAGGTTGTTTGTATTTTCATAGTTGAAAGCGTGAGCCAATTGAAGCTAGACCACCAGGGAAAACCTGGAAACACTAGACGGCCGTTTCGTCCTATTGTGGAACTCCTCAGCAGTGCGCATCCACGACCTCGCCTCACGAGATTCGAAAACAGGACCTACCAGTCTCGCGCCAGAGCACTTAACCGACAGACCACTGAGCCGGCATCCAACGGTGTTTATGTCTAACTTCAACCAATCCACGAAGTTGAGCAACCATTCACCAATTGTCTTCAGTGAGTTGATATCTCACAAGAGACGTGGTTTGAACTCCACTGGTCATTGCTTCTCACTAGAACTCCTGGATTTACCTATCGAAGTCAGTCACTAGTGAGCATATGATTATTATTATCAGAAGGGGGTTTTTGTTGAGATTTAGTATTTTCATAGTTGAAAGCGT